>NW_015642820.1:316004-327278 GCF_001515625.1 Sinocyclocheilus rhinocerous
TATATATATATATATATATATATATATTTATTTATTTATTTATTTTCCCCACTCAATTTAATCTCATTGCTTTTTAGAGGAAAAAAGAGATCTCATTAGTAATTTTTTCAAAATTTTTCAGTTTATCTTTCCTAGATAATTTAGTTTTCAAACAATTTGTTGAGGAATATTCATAGGGCATTATAACTTGAAATTTTTTTTTTTGAAAAATTACTCATGAGATCTCATAATTTATTCCTGAATGAATTATATTGAGTTGTCTGACTCTTAAAGGTACAATATGTAAGTTTTCGCCGCTAGAGGGCGCGTATTCAAAACAAACAAAGGCGTAGTTTGATGACGCCGTGTCTGAGTGTGGAATCATGGGTGTTGTGGTCTTCATCCCCACAGTCGATGAAATCCGACGGGATTCGGGCAGAAATCATGTTCATGGATGAGCTAATGTATTAAAGATTTATTAACATCATAGTATGAAGTAGAGTGAGGCGGAAAGCCGTCGAAGCGAAACGAGGCCGCTGAAAATAAAAAAATCGTACATATTGCACCTTTAATTGGTCCTAACCATATATGAATGAATGATCCGAGACATGGAGGCATTTTATAGCTCTATGCTTTCACTCTATACTTTTTATAGCTCTATACTCAACAGTTGCCTCATTTGTTTCTGCTCGGTGAAACACACATGTTGAGATCTCCATTGAGTCTGCTGAGCAACATCTGAGCGGTACATGATTCCTCCGAGACTCGACAGACAGTTCCTGTTGTTGGTTCGAACAAAATGCTTGTGCATGCTGATCACGTAGATGGTAAATACAGTTTGTTTGGTAGTCACAGGCCTGACCCTCATGTTAAAGCGCTACGCCGCTGTCTGCTGGAATCACTGTTGATGGATTAAATACTTCAGCCTGCATTGTGCCTCTGATTCCCATTTACAGAAGGATTTGCTGCATGGACACTTTCTTCTATATCCATTCGTCTTTTTCCAGGATTCGCCACTTCCATTTCCTTAAAATTCAGTCTTCCTCTGAATGCTACGTGACTTCGGCGATGTGCGCCTTGCCTCACAATGCATGTTAACGTCAGGGACAAAAAAGAGCAGAGCACAAAGAGATTGCACTTTCCATTTGACATTTTTTTTTCCCGGTGTGTGCTTGTGACGTATTCATTGTCACCGTGGAGGGGCCGCCGCGCCGTGTGTGTCTCGTGGGTTTGATGATAAAACGTTTTCCGTGGCAGATTGCGTCTCTCGAGGAGGACTTCTGTAACGCCGGGTCGCTTTACACACTCGTTGAGCACAGCTAGAAGTAAATGTAGCATATGGTTAAAGCAAATCTGTCATGTGTCTTATCATGTAAGTTGGAGTTGATGCTTGTTTGGACTTGATTAGAGTCTTAGAGACCAAAATGAGTTCACGTTCTCTGGCGTATTATGCAAAATGATGTCTTGAACTACTAATCGTAAGTAGGTCTTTGACTAGCATGTACTGAAAGCTTTATCTAACTCGTGATAGTAACTAATACCATGTTGTACTCTCTCTGACAGCTGTTCAACACATTTCATTTATATCTGCGTCTTGGCTCTTGGGAGGTCTAGAAGCTTGTCATATCTCACTTAGTGGGCCATATTTCAAAGCAGTTTTAGTGAAAGGCTAGAGTTTAATGTTATAGAAATGATTTTATTAATGAAGATTGCCACATACATGAATGCCTTTGTAGCTCCGGATAGACATCCATCAAGATAAAGCTGTTTCCAATTAAATAAGCCGTCTGCCTTATTCTGTACTTTTTCTTGCAAGAAATTGTACATGCAGTTTTAATTAATTAATTCATTAATTTGTTTGTTTGGTATATTATTTAAATATATTTTAATATAGCAAAATCATAAATATATACATATATAAATATTTGTAATTTATATATTTAAATAACAACAACAACAACAACAATAATAATAATAATAATAATAATAATAATAATTATTATTATTATTATTATATATAAAGCTTAGTATATCATTTAAATATATTTGAACGTCAAAATAATTAATAAATAAATAAATATAATTTTGATATATTTAATACTTATAATTATTTTTTATTTATTGTTCTTTATTTAATATAAATTAAAATAAAATTGATTTACATCAATTTAAAAAATATATATATTTATAATAACATATCAAATTTATATAAGGTTTTTTATTATTTAAATATATTTAAATATTACTTAAAATCTATTTTCTTTTTAACAATTATATAAAACAAATTTGTTTACATTTTGTTTAAATATAGATTAAATATATACAACATGTGGCTATATATATATGGTTTTTATAGCTTGCACTACCCCTTCTTAAATGAATTATTGTGTAACTTTTAATGCGCTTTTGTGTGCGCACAACTCTTTTGTACACGTTAGTATGAATGAAAAATAAGAATGGGCTGCATTCTCAGCAGTAACCTGACAAAAGGAATAAAAGCCATCTCAAACTCCGGCCCGGGGAGATGGATTAAAATTGGATTAAACCAGCACCTTGACTATGAAATCCATCACGTTCCCTCATGCAAAGCAGGAGGCTTATGGAAGTTTGTGCGAGCATAAAGCAGAAAGGAGTGATGAGGAGCTGACATGGACTGAAAAGTGAAGAACCGGTGCTCTTTTTAACCTCCTCTTGTGTGTGCAGTTCACACCTGTTGCATGTGTGTATAACCCGGGGTTTGACATGGATCAGACCAGGAAAATTATGTCATAAATAAAAAATCCAGTAAAAAAAGTCATATTGTAGTCATTCTTGCCACAATAAAAGGGTGTTCTGGGGAGTTGCCAGGTTGTTCTGGCTGGTTGTCAAGGTGTTGCCAGGGAGTTTTGTGTAGTTGCCAGGGTATTGCTATACATTTGCTATGGTGTACTATTATAGTATTTACAAATATTTTAAAATGAGATTTAATTTGTATAGATTCAGTGGTTGCCAGGTTGTTCTGGCTGGTTTTCAGGGTGTTTCTATGTAGTTTCTATAGTGTACAATTATAGTATTTATAGATATTTTAAATGAGATTTCATATTTTTAGTTTTCATTTTAATTTTAGGTTGTAGTAATTTGGTAGTTATAATTTTTTAAATATTTTTTGTTTTATTAGAGTTGTAGTTTAAGTAATATTAGTTTACTTAGTTTACTTAAAGTTAGTAATTAGGCAATAATTCTGGTTTTCATTCATTTTTTTTAAAGTTAAAGTTTATCTTATAAAATACAAGAATATAAGAATTAATCTCTGTAATATTTTTATTTAGCTTTTATTTTTATCTTCAGTTTTCATTTTAATTTTAGCTTTTGTCATTTTTATTAGTTTTTGTTTTTGATTTTATTTATTTTTTTATTTACATCTCTTTCAGTTTTAGTTTGAATAATGTTAGTAACTCAACTTATTTTACTTCAATTAGTTGCCAAGACAGCAATTCTCATTTTTGTGATAATCAAGTTAATGCTTTTCAATCTAATATTTATATTTTATTGTATTTGAGCTTTATTTCAATAACAACACCGGTAGGGTTGAGCATCATTCCGAACTGAATTGAGGCTGCCTTTTAAATTCCAGTTAATTTGCAGAATTCTAATTGAATTGGAATGGATTCCTAGCAGACATAATGCAGAATTTCAGAATGCAGAAAGTAGAAAAATTGAGTAAACTGAAATTCATTGCTGATCACCGATAGTTATAGTGATGCTTACCTTAGCAGACGTCATCTCAGTTGCTAGACCAATCAAAGTCGTAAATATTTAATCCGGGCTTACTTACATAAATGTGGCGCTAATGATAGATGCCTGATGCTGGGTTTGTGTCTCAATGCATTGTTATGGATCCTCACTGCAGTCAGCCGGCCCTGAATCATTTATGGCCTTCATGGACTCATAGTGAGATGTCTTTTTACAGTCCAATTGAAGCTGGCAGTGAGACAGCTGACCCCGGGCCGACCCCTGGCAGATATCTCAGCCTTCCGCACATTCCTGCAGGCCTCCAGTCGCCATCGGCTGTCACTAAGCCAAATCAGTCAGGCCTTGACAGCTGCTGTCCGATGACTTCATTATGCTCCTATCTGGCTCATGTTTGCCGTGACACGTCTCTATTGACACCCACCTCCTTTTTCGCCCACCCACCACAATCGATAGCAGTGATAAGGCAGACGGAGACGATGACAAATGGACTTTGAGAGGGAGATGATATGGATGTATCCAGATGTCCGCCCACTCCCCCGTTACCGCCAAACACGTCTCCAGATGTCACCCTGCGCTGTCGCATGAATGCACAGCATTACTTTGGGAGTGAATGCAGCACCTGAATGCCGTCCGAATGGTCATGCGTGTTTCGCTGTCACAGACGTGCAATGATTGCATCATGCTGTATTCACGTCAAGACTGCTTGCAAAGGGCTGAGAAACACCCTCGGGTGCCACACAGCAAACTTAACGCATTAAAAGTGATTAAATGAATGTTGGGTAAATACTTGACCAGCATTCAAACTAAGCAAGCAATAAACTTTAGACTCAGATAATAATAAATTGTAAAATATAATATGATTAAGAGAAAATCTTGTTTTTTTGAAGATATTATGAAAAATATCTAAAAAATGTGTAAATACTAAATCAACCTACATTTAAAACTCCAGAATGAATAATTCTGTAATGCATTGTATTTTATATCAGCTGCCAAACGATTAATCGCATCCAAAATAAAAGTTTTTGTTTACAAAATATATGTGTGTGCACTGTGTATATATATTATGTATATATAAATACACATACATGCATGTATATATTTAAAGCTGCAGTCCGTAAGTTTTGCCTCTTTGTCGCCATCTCTGTTTGAAAACCTGCAATTGCAGCTATTTGCGGAATTATATTCCTTGCGTGGGTTGTGCACCGGCACGGCTCCAGCGCGGATTAATCTAATGTGTGGCTGTCAGTCACCGCACCGGTGTGGATACTGCACTTTGTATTCACTGATTCTACATCTTGAAAGTATGACCCAAATAAGAGTTTTCACTGGAGAATGCCATCTGAACAAGAAAGTAACAATTGCCACTTTTGTTCTGATCAACTGAGGAAAACATTACAATAAATTGCGCAATCAATGGTGATTAAATCTAATGATCGGTTAGCTCATATCACATCAAACCGTGCCAGTTGTTATTATTCTCATAATTTGTTTTCAAATTCAATCCGCCATTTATTCCAGCTGCTGTGAGAAAAGGCTATAAACGATATTCATATAATTTATATTATATATAAATTTACTTAATATATAAACGTAACATAATTTTCTTAAATATATAAATGTATGGGTGTGTATGTATATATACATAATAAATATACACAATACACACACATATATTATGTAAACAAAAACATTTATTTTGGATGTAATTAATCGCGATTAATGGTTTGACAGCACTCCGCTTGTGGTGTTTCTCACAGCGAGTGTCATGGCAGATGCTGAAATCCACTATAATTGTATAAATAATACTGTTTTTGCATCAGGGAATGTAGTTTTTTTTTAGGCGAGAATGTAGTTATTTAGACTTCAAATATGCGGTTTGTTAATAAAGATAACGTCTATTTGAAAATTTGCTTCTATGTTTTTGGAGATGTGAGCTCCAGGGTGTCAGAGGCTTTTTAGCGCTCATGAATCACAGATTGTCTTACTATAGGGAGATGAGAGGGTCTGTATTACGTTCTATTGGAGAAAGCGTAATGGTCAGCTTGGATCACATGTGCCTTGATAACCAATCATAGCCTTAACGTCATCGAATTTCAGTCAGAGTTGTGCGACACTCAATTGCCATTTACGAAAACCATAGTATTGATACCATAGTAAATGACGAATGGGACACCCTATGGTCTTGTGGACTTAACGGACACGCACACGCGGTGGCCATTGTAAGTCCGCAAGTCCTCAGCAGACATTCAAACTAATAGTTTATTGTACTGTAAATATGAGATTGAGCTGAAGAATGAATGCTGTATCAGATGCAGGTAATCACGATCGCTCAGTCAATCTCTTTCTCATAATACTCTGCTCTACATAATACACTGAGCTTTTAATAATACAATAAGCTTTTAATGAAGCAACTCAATGTTCTTTCATTACTAGTTCTACAGTGACGTTTTGGAATTAGTAACAGAGGCTTGGGCTCAGCTGTTCAACTGTCAACTTTAGATTTGAATCCGTGGCGGAAGGAAGTAGTTCTGCACAAAAGAGGGCTTTTAAAGACACTAGGTTGCTGTTTCTTATGTATTTATACACTTGTGCCATTGAACTGTTGTATAAATGCAATATCACACTTGTTGCCGTGAGATATTGCTGTATATCGGCATGCTGTGATTACCTACGTCTTAATCACAGCCATGCCGATATACAGCCATATCACACTGCGACGAGTGTGATATTGCTCATATATAGTATGTAAATAATATATGTATACACTATAAAATTAAAAAAGTAAAAATTGACTGTATTACTATGAAGGAATTTTCTGTATCGGTTTTTTAAACAGGTGTTTCATCTGTATTTTGAAGTTTAGATTTTTCTAAATGTACTGTATCATTTCTAAACACGTCTGTGAGGTTCTGATAGTTTTGATAGTTTAATGGTGGTTCTCAGTAGCTTTTGGAGTAATTACATTGAAAAAAACGTCTACTTATCTACCTGGAACAGCTTTGTTTTATTAAGAAGAGCAGGATGTCCTCTCTCTCTCTTCCCTTCTGTTTGCTCAGGAACACAGGCGCTTGAATAAATACTGATATTTCATCACCTCTGAAGTAGTGAAGGAAAAGCAAAGGTCTTGAGCAAATATTTCGTAGGGTCCAGAAGGTTGGTAGATATTTGTTGTCAAGAAAATGTGTTTGTTCAAGAGCATTATATCAGTGGTCAGTGAAGACATCTGCTCAGAGGAAAATGTAATTGCTCTTTCATAGCACAGGAGACTTACTGGAGTTCTGTGTTTAAAATGATAGTTCACCCCAAAATAAAAAATTGCTAAGAATTTACTCATCCTCAGGCCATGCAAGATGTAGATGAATTTGTTTCTTCATCAGAACAGATTTGTAGAAATGTAGCATTACATCACTTACTCACCAGTGGATCCTCTGCAGTGAATGGGTGCCGTCAGAATGAGAGTCCAAACAGCTGATAAAAACATCACAATAATCCACAAGTAATCCACGTGAATCCAACACTTAATGTCTCATGAAGTAAAAAGCTCCATGTTTCCATCAAGATGTTTTAACTTTAAACCATTGCTTCCAGCAAAAATACAAGTTCTCTATCTATAATACTGCTTTAGGAAATAAGCTGTTTAGTCTGAATCAGGTGAGAAATATGCACAGATGAAGCACCGTCTACAAGACAAAGCCATTCAAAACAGCTCTAAACAAATATGTTGGTGGATTTTGATGTGAGAGGAAAACAGGGGATGGACTTTTTCACTGGAGGAAGCGTTATTATGAATTATGTACTGGTATTTTAGCCAAAAGGGATGGTTTCACTTTAAAATGCTGTAACAATGGTTTTGTTTCTTAGAAACACACACTTGAGTCACGTGAATCCAACACTTAATGTCTCATGAAGTAAAAAGCTCCATGTTTCCATCAAGATGTTTTAACTTTAAACCATTGCTTCCAGCAAAAATACAAGTTCTCTATCTATAATACTGCTTTAGGAAATAAGCTGTTTAGTCTGAATCAGGTGAGAAATATGCACAGATGAAGCACCGTCTACAAGACAAAGCCATTCAAAACAGCTCTAAACAAATATGTTGGTGGATTTTGATGTGAGAGGAAAACAGGGGATGGACTTTTTCACTGGAGGAAGCGTTATTATTAATCATGGACTCATATTTTGGCCATTAGTGACAGTTTAATCTTTAAATGCCATAATGATTTATTTGTTTCTTACAAACATGTAGATTTTCACTTCACAAGACATTAACTGATGGACTGGAGTGGTGTGGATTACATGTGGATTACTGTGATGTTTTTAATCAGCTGTTTGGACTCTCATTCTGACGGCACCCATTCACTGCAGAGGATCCATTGGTGGGCAAGTGATGTAATTAATTTAAGTACAACTTAGAGAAATAAAAACAGTCCGAAATGAGTGAATAGTTGACATGCAATGTGAATATATAGCTCTAAAATAAATGTGGATAGCAGCTTAAATCATTTAATGTTTGCACAAATGTTGTGAAATGTTTGAATTCATATTGTGAGACTTTTGATTGCAGACTTTGGTATCTTGGCAAATCTGAGCAACTTATTATTTTTGTTGCTCATTTTTATGTTGATGTTTTAGTAGAGTAGTCATTCTTTATACATTTAAAGTCATTAAAAGTTTCTGTACTCTTGCTGGGCTCATTTTATTGGACTCTGCTCTGAAGCGCTGAACACGTTGATGACGGTTACAGAGGGAGATGTTGTTAACCCGCACGGCTCTGGACGGAGCATAACTCTGCGTGCGAGCCTGCAGCCGACATACGCAATTAACAGGCACGTTTCACAAAGGTTACTGCTGTCAAAGACTATATTCCAGTCAGCAGGCAGAGAATTCAATTCACATCAAGATTTCTCACACTTGAGCAAAGCGGGATTCCAGGATGAAGCGTCTGCCTTGATGCTACATGATTGTGTCACTGCAAAAAACCAGCCCAGCATGGCCAGTTGTTCTGTTGCTTTTGTCAAACCAGATTCAAAGGTTTTTTTTATCCTCTGCTAATCTGAAATTGGATCAACGAGAACTGAGACAAGACTTTTCCCTTCCAGTTTTTTTTTTTCCCCCCAGCTGCGTTTATGGCTTTTCACACTATTCTTATCCCTGTCAGGCCATTGTTTCAAACTGGTCATTTTGAAGCGGGTCTAAACTGCTTTATGAACTGGGTTATGAAAACTGTAGAGCTTTTGCATTGATATATATATTATGTTTTACATTTTTATAATTTATTTATTATTTTCCAGGATAGTTTGATGAATGAAAAGTTAATCGAAATCAATTAAATTTTTTTTGTAACATTATTGTAATGTATTTACTGTCACTTTTGATCAGTTTAATTCATGCTCGCTGAATAAAAGTATTGATTGATTGATTATATTTACCCTAAACTTTTGAACGGTAGTGTATCACAGCTTCCATAAAAACGCAGCAAAAGCATTTTCAACATTGAGAAATGTCCCTTGAGAAAACACACACACACACACACACACACACACACACATACACACACACACACGTTATTGCATCAGAATACACTGCAATCTGTTTTTGCCAGCATAATGTTGTAGTTAAGACTATCTACCAGCATGGGCTTAAAGGGATAGTTCACCCAAAAAATGAATTTTGTCATAATTTACTGACTTTCATGTCATTTCAAATCTGTATGACTCTCTTTCTTCAGTAGAGCATACAAAAAAGCTAAAAAAGTGTAATCATTACGGAACGACATGAGGCTGAGTAAAGGATGACCGAATTTTCTTTTTTGAGTGAACTGTGCCTTTAAGTTAACCAGCCAAACCCTGACACCTTGGTACTTTTCTGTTAGTGTTATTTGCACATTATTTTGGGAAAATGCTTACTGTAGATTTGTACAGAAGAAGTGGGAACAAATGCTGTTTGTGTGCATATTTTTGGTGACATCTTCCACGAATGACTCTTGGGATGTGTTTTTGAATCGCTTTAATTCTCTGTAATGACTGCATGTACAGTATGTTTGCAGCTGTTTGTTCAGTGCCGCGCTCATTCCAGGAACAACGGCACGGATTATGAATGGATGTATTCAGGAGAACGATCTCCCCTGGTTCTGCACTGACAGGTTTGACATGTCCCATAAAAATAAACCAAAATAAAGAATGAGACACTTCAATATTTTATTCAAGCAAAGATGCTAAAAGTGAGTTAATGAGGGCCCCTGCATGAATAGAGGGAATTTGGACCTATATTATATATGTTAGTTTAATAAAGAATTATTTTATTATAATTGTATTTCTGTACATTATTTTGTTTTATTATTATATTAATATAATTTGAAATAATGGGTGTTTATATCTTCTGTAAAGCTGTCATGAAGCTGTGAATAATTTATTTATAATCTAGCTATAATGTATAATATAATGTAATTACTTAATGAATAAAAGTTTGCATTACAGTATTATATTAATAATATATAGTTAAACACATTTTATCTATTAATTTAAATATCACATTAATTTATAATGACCATATTATTATTAATTATTATTGTTTTGTTTTGTTATTGTTATAATAATGTGCTTCAATAAAGCTGTCATTGAGTTTCTCATTGAATAAAAGTTTCTCGTTTCCCATGATCTGAGAAGCCATGGATCTGCATTTAAATAATACCTTTATATCGATATGGAGATTATGTAGATTAGTTCAATTTACATAAAAAGTGTCTCTATTAGATGAAAAATATCTGAGCAGAAGGATTTTCATTGCGGCTCATTGTACCGTCACTTTGATTAATTTCAGTCATTTTCTCTCATTGATCGTCTAATATGTGATGTAGCTAAAACAAAACGCAGACTTTTATCGGAAACCTCATGAAAGAACTAAACGAATTACTCGCAGCCCTCGAGCCGACCTGCAAAGTGTTAGATTTGAACAGACTCTCTAATCTAATCATTAGTGCAAGGACAAATTAAATTTAACCGCTAAAGACTCAAAGTGGGAGGCTGGTTACGGTGTTCGCTCGAATCCAACATTTTAATTACCGCATCAGGCTTTTTGTAGTTTCCCCATGGGAAGCACGGGCCGAGGGGAGGCCAGGGAGGCGAGGAAATCTGCTGCTTTGGAAGATGTACTTGTGAGGAGAGGCCAAGTTCACGGTGGCCGAGCTCAAGGCTCCTCTGAGGTCAGCGTTTTCCCTTTCAAATAGGCCGGTCGTGTCCGTGATGTATTCAGAGGAGGAGATCTACCCAAGGCCAATGGGAGCTGAATGCTAGTGTACTGGCTTTGCTGTGACGGCCTTAAACTTGTGCTTTTCCAACCACTGTTTATAAGTTAGCCCTTGTTAGCAATGAAAAGATTTTGTAAAACACTTTTTGACTGATAAAAAAGGAATACATGATATTTACATTTTCTGCAGAAAACATGAGTGTTACTTGCCTTAGAAAGTGCTGCTAATTAGGTTTTTTTTTAATCTTTCTGATTCCTTTTAAGTAAACTTGTTTGATTTCAGTTGGTTGCCTAGACCATTTTTTATATCATAATATA
>NW_015642820.1:327880-328495 GCF_001515625.1 Sinocyclocheilus rhinocerous
TATATACATTTATACATTATTATATACATTACATTATTATACATATATATATCTTTTTTTCTTTTTCTTTTTTAGTTTCAGTTTTTGCAATTTTAGTAATGTGCTTTTGTTATTTTTATTAGTTTTTGTAGATTTTTATTTTAATTTTTTCATTTTGCATTAATTTATTTTTGTTTTAGTTTTCATTATTTTAGTACTTTTGTTTTACTAACATTTTTGTAGTTTTAGTATTTTATTTCATTTGGTTGTAAATGTGCGATTTTATTTTTAAATTTTTTGTTTTGTTTTTCTTTTCATTTTTGTTTAACATATAGTATGCTTTTGTCATTTGATTGTTTTTTTATTCGGTGTTGTTTTAACTTATTTTTATTTCAGTTTTAGTTGTAGTCATTTTTGTATTTATTTATTTGTTTGTTGTTGTTGGTTGCCAAGGCATAATTTGTATTTTTTTATTTTTGTTTTTACAGTTTTTATTTTGTTTTTTGTTTAAGTTTCAGTCATTTTAGTAAGGTGCTTTTGACATTTTATTATTTTTGATGTTTTTTTAATATATATTTCTATTTTTCTTTCTTCCTTTTTTCAGTTTTCACTTTTGTTATTTTAGTACTTCAACCC
>NW_015642820.1:328557-332943 GCF_001515625.1 Sinocyclocheilus rhinocerous
CCCCCCCCCCCCCCGTTGGTTTGCAAAGGGGTTTGCCAATAACTAATTTTCCTTAAGTGTTTTTTAATCTAATATTCATATTCTATTTTATTTCAGCTTTATTTTAATGAACTAAACTACTTTTAATATTGTATTATGATGCCTTCACCATCACTTGTAGTATCTGTTCTTTAAAAACATCCCAGCTTTGTTTTCATGTCCTTCTGTTGTTTATCTCGCCATATATCATGTAAGAGTTTGTAATAATATCCACAGAGGAGAAAATAGATGTGAGATTAGCCTTGAAGAGTATCAGGCTAATAACAGCACATCCCGAGGCTCTCCACAGGCCGCAAAACCATCATTTTTCCATAACAACATAATGCTACGTGATGCTATTTTGCTGCTACTACTATGTCTAAGGCCATAAGTGCACAGATGCAGATGTGAAACCTTTTATGCAAAGCAACATGTATTGCAGCAGCATTATTTTAGTATTGTTTATATAGTATTATAATATTTATTAATATTTTGATTTAGCTTTTAAAACATTTTTTTTATTCATTTTTAGAATTACAGATTTTTTATTTAAATTTTTGTTTTTAAATTAACTTTTAACTTTATGTATTTAATTAACTTATGTATTAATAATTAACTTTATGTATTTATTTATTTATTTTAGTGCTGTCAAACGATTAATCGTGATTAATTGCATCCAAAATAAAAGTTTTTGTTTACATAATATATGTGTGTGTTCTGTGTATATTTATTATGTATATATAAATACACACACATACAGTATATATTTAGAAAATATTTCCATGTATTTCCATGTATATATTTATATTAATATAATTTATACTATATATAAATATTTAAAATATATAAACATAACATGTTTTTCTTAAATATATACATGCATTTGTGTGTACATTACACACACATATATTATGTAAACAAAAATTTTCATTTTGGATGCGATTAATCGCGATTAATCGTTTGACAGCTCTAATTTATTTTGATTTCATTAATTTTTTTATTTAAGTTTTAGTTGTTTTAGTACTTCAACTTCAACTTATTTTATTTCAGTTGGTAGCCAAGGCATTGGACAATTGACCATTTTCATTTTATTTGTATTTGTATTTGTAAAATTATTTATATTTATATTTAATTTCAGTGTTATTTCAATTTTAATTGTATGTTTTATTATTTTACTTAATTTTATTTTATTTTAATTATTTTTTTTTAGCACCAAAAACTAATTTATGGTAAATAAACTGGCAGACAACTGAGTGTCAGAACTTTACTGTAAAAAATACAGTAGCAACATTTAAAATATTACATATTTAAGTTATATTTCCATTAAAAAGAAAAAGCTTACAGTTAAACTGACAGCCAAAAGATGTAACAAAAACCTTATGTACATTAAAAACACATTTATTTCAATTAAAAACAATCTACAAATGTGAGCTGTCACACAAGCAGTTCTGGGAATTTTCGCTGTAAAGTATAAGATGACTCGCTCTTTTTCACTTCCAAAAACTGTACATTTAAGAGTTTTTAACTCTAAAACTACTTGTGTATACATGGATGTATTTTAATTCAAGTTGCTAGCAATAAACATTTAGTTTTACCTGTTGAACTAGTCAGAAACCTAACCACAGAAGATGTCAGTTTACGTTAATGGCGATGATAGCATATTGTTTGTACATCATAATACAGCGACATTCATTATTCACAGTTCCCTTTCAGTCGGTCACTCTCGACGTCACGTCGGATGACCGACGAATTGGGATCTCGCTTAGAGAGACCAATCTACTTCAAGTGTAAACTAAACGAGCCAATGCACATTGGAACCTTTTACCGCCGGAAACCGATCTGCTGGTTCCTCCTCCCTCGACTGGTACTCGACTGGCCAGCGATGCTTATACGGCCTGTGGAGAAGCTGAGGAGGGCCGGTGGAGAATCTGGAAAACAGCGGTTTTCTCTGTCCCTGGGTCCCGGGAGGATACGAAGCGTCGTGGACGGACCACGCTCATCCTCCTCCTTCGCCAGCTGGCAGCAGCGGGCGGTTCGAGAGAGTCAACGAAGGCCCTACTCACGCACCCTCTGCCAACCTGTGGAACCAGGTAAGCGTCTGGCTCCATGGCCGAGTCCTGAGGTGGGCGTGGCAACGCGGCACTTTCCGGGTCCAAGTGACACCGGCCTGCCGCCAAACCTTCACCCCGTGGTCAGACTTTGCATTTCTCTGGGCAGGAGTGCCCGTAGAACAGGTCTTCAGACATGCTGTGGTTTACGCGGATGCCTCAACCACCGGCTGGGGGGCCACGTACAACGGGCTTGCAGTGTCAGGGGTTTGGACGGGGCCCCAAACTGCACTGGCACGTCAACTGCCTCAGAGTTGCTGGCAGTGCACCTTGCCTTGAGCCATCTCAAAGGGCGCTTATGAGGCAAGCATGTACTAGTCCGCACGGACAACACGGCGACCGTTGCGTACATCAACCGACAAGGTGGTCTGTGCTCCTGTCGCATGTCGCAACTTGCCCGCCACCTCCTCCTCTGGAGTCAGAAGCATCTGAGGTCGTTTCGTGCTGTTCACATTCCTAGGCTGCTCAACCGGGCTAGGTTCCTAGGCTGCTGACCCCAAGAGGTAGGTCACTTAGAAGCTCACTTCAGCGAGAGCACCGTCTACGAGACAAGCTAATGCTTTGAAGTGGAACCTGTTCATTGAGTGGTGTTCTTCTCACCGAGAAGACCCCCGAAGATGCCCGATCAGAGTCGTGCTGTCCTTTTTGCAGCTAGGGTTTATCCAGTCTTACTCATTGGGTAGTGCCATAGCAGCAGTAGCTGGTCCTCTTGTGCAAGCCCTGGCCTACGCCAAAAAGTAGGGGCGCAGGTGGCTTCCACAGGACACTGGAAGGGGCAGTAGCTGTGGCCCTTTGGTAGGATCCCAATTTCGTCGGTCATCCGACGTGACGTCGAGAGTGACCGACTGAAAGGAAACTTCTCGGTTACGTATGGTAACCCTCGTTCCCTGAAGGAGGGAACGGAGACGTCACGTCCCGTCGCCACAGCTCCTGTACCACCGCTGAGCGGCCGGGTCACCGGCTCGGCTCCTCAGCGAAAACCTGAATATGCGCTGCATCTGCTGCCTACTTATACTCACGCTGTGATCAGCGGCAGCTGGATGCAATAATCGCATGCCAATGTGCATTGGCTCGTTTAGTTTACACTCGAAGTAGATTGGTCTCTCTAAGCGAGATCCCAATTCGTCGTTCATCCGACGTGACGTCTCCGTTCCCTCCTTCAGGGAACGAGGGTTACCATACGTAACCGAGACGTTTTCCCATATAGTTTCCTGAGCTTCATCATCTGTCCAGCCCTCCGCTTGTAATTAGCAGTGAATATTCAGCGCTGGCTCGCAGAGCTCCAGAGATGAAAGCGTAGTGGCTCCTCCTCGCGAGGCTCTACGCAGTCGACTGGACGTCTTTCACAGCGCCGCTAGCCTTCAACTCCCTGCTTCACTATTTCATGAGCAGGACCAAAGAGAAGAGCTAATTGCCCACAGACAGTGCTATCAAAATAAGGCCTTCACAGAGGACGCTGCTTACGCTGAGGAGAGAAGAGGCGCTTCTCTCAAGATGGACTGCTGTTGTTCTTGACCGTCTACCTGAAAGTCACTCGTGTTCACGCTGATGAAAGTTGTAAAGCATATTTCATCAGTGTTTCTGGAAGTCTTGAGGAACCCAGATTTGAATTATTTATCATCAGTGTTGAGGAAGCTGCTTTATGAGTGGCAAGCTCATGTATTTATTTCAAGCAGGGACAGAGTTTAGTTACATGTTGCTGTTTTCGACTGTATATTTTGTATAGTACTATAATTTCTTATTTTAGTTTGTTTTTCCCTTTAATTTATTTTTAATTTAAGTTTTAGTTGTTTTAGTGCTTTATATTAATCTTTTTTTAATTTTTTTATTTGGTAGCCAAGGTTTTGGCCAATTGACCGTTTTCAATTAATTTTTTAAATAAAATTATTTATATTTTATTTCAGTGTTATTTTAATTTTAATTTTGTTTTAATATTTTATTTTATTATTTTTTATTATTTTAGCACCAAACTTTACTTATTTGCAAAAGCAAATTTTTGAAATTTATGGGAAATAAACTTTAATTTAATTTAATTTAATTTAATTTAATTTTTTATTTATATTTTTATTTTAGCAAGGATGCAAACACTACACACTATATTGCATCATTTTTATACCTTTTCCTCAAAAAATATTTTGTTACATGCTACTATTTTTGACTGTATATTTTGCATAGTACTATATTTTCTTAATTTATTATTTTTTTGTTTTGTTTTTTCAAACGGGGTGGAACACCACATATATTTTGCATCTTTTTCATA
>NW_015642820.1:333227-334466 GCF_001515625.1 Sinocyclocheilus rhinocerous
AAATATTTAGGTAAATGCTGCTGTTTAGCTTTGCCTTTGCTGTTGTATATTCTGTATACTACTGTATTGTCTTTTTACAGTATTTAGTGTACATTTTATTGCGAGTTTAATTCTGTCACCCAAGATTTATTTATTCAGTAACCCTTATTGTTTCTGAACCAGAACTATGCAGCTCTTTATAAGTTATAGATTTATAATATATAATATTTTGCTTTCGTAAATAGCTTCATTGTATTTAATTTCAAGTAAGCACTATTTGCACTACAAACCATGATTACGATTAAAAAAAAATAAAATATGACAGCAAATACGAATTTGCAATATCAAGCAGCATAACATGGTAACATAACACTTTGCTACATGTACTGTGTTAGGCTAACCAAGACCTGTCATAGCACTTGCATTTTATTGCTCTTTTGTTGGTTTTGATTGCTTCTATTGTCCTCATTTGTAAATCGCTTTGGATAAAGTCATCTGCTAAATGACTAAATATAAATGTAAATAACAGACAGGTTTTTTTGGGGGGGTAAAATAACTGGATTTTGGATTGTAGTATTTTGAAAACAGATCACGCTACTGAAAAGTGTAGTTAAATTAGTAGCAACAACTTTTAGTTATTTTGCAATATTGTTTACCTGTTTGTTGGTTTGGTGTTCTGTGACCAATACAGTTGATGGTTGTGGATGGCTTCATTCACATTGATCAGCATTTCCATTTTTTTTTTGCTTCAGGCTCATGATATGAATCTTTAAGTTCGTTTGCAACTGATAATAAAATATTTATTCGTGCCTTATTATTTGCATTGCATAAGAAACTGCTTAAACCGCACAAAACCACCCATGAATAACGAGGGATTCTGAATGTTATTAAGGAAATGCAGGCCACATTCATCATGATATTAATCTTATGCACTGCAGCATATGTAAACGTTTTAAAGAAGCTCTCATGCACATTGCTGTGAAAAGTGATATGCTGCTGAAATAATAATGGACTGATTTATAAGAATCTTCACACTGTAAATATGTAAATCCACAAATAAGATCTCTGTCACATTAAAGAGGTGTTTGCAACAGCACATTTTGAGCGTGTAGGTTCACTTTTTGTTCACATTCCACTGGCTTTATTTTATTTTATTTTATTTTGATAGATAGATAGATAGATATGAATACATTTTATTATTATTATTATTATTATTATTATTATTATTATTATCATCTGGTCATGGCGACACCAAGTAAA
>NW_015642820.1:334537-342835 GCF_001515625.1 Sinocyclocheilus rhinocerous
TTATTATTATTATTATTATTATTATTATCATCTGGTCATAGCGACTCCATGTAAAATAAAACTTTTTCTTTTTTTTCTCTCAAAAATAATTCATTTTAATAATCAAAACGACATTTTAATAATGAGTTAAAAAATATATATATAAATAAATAAAAAAATTTGAATTAAAAAAAAATTAAATTGGTTACATTTCACATTTTTATTGATTTTAATTTTATTTATTTATTTATTTATATGCTATTATACTACACTATTATTGTTAATATTTTGTATTATATTTTATTTTGATATTTTCTGATTTGTGTTTTTGGCATTTTTATTATTACTTTTTTCATTTTTATTTAAAGTTATTTGAGAGCTTAAATTAACGAAAATGGGAAATGTTGCAATGCCAACTAGCTGAAATAAAATACTTTTTAAAAATATGTTATTTAAATGTATGTTTATTTAATTTAAAGTAATGATTTTTAAAACAATTTTATTTAATGTTTTTAGTTTTAGTTAGCGATAATAACCCTGATTCTCTTTCTGTCTTTGTTAGTGGGATGCGATCAATGAAATGGACGAGTATTTCAGCCCCATCCACACGTACCAGGTGTGCAACGTTATGAGCCCGAGTCAGAACAACTGGCTCCGGACCAATTGGATCCAGCGAGACGGCGCGCGGCGCATCTACATCGAGATGAAGTTCACGCTGCGAGACTGCAACAGCATGCCAGGCGTGCTCGGTACCTGCAAGGAGACCTTCAACCTCTACTACTACGAGACCGACCGCGACGTTGGCACCAGCATCTGGGAGAGTCAGTTTTCCAAAATCGACACCATCGCGGCCGACGAGAGTTTCACTAACGTGGACCTGGGGGTGAGGAGACTCAAGCTCAACACTGAGATCCGCGGCGTCGGGCCGCTCAGCAAACGTGGCTTCTACTTGGCCTTCCAGGATATAGGAGCCTGCATCGCTGTCGTGTCCGTCCGAGTATATTACAAACGCTGCACGGGAATGGCTCGCAACCTGGCCGTCTTCACAGACGTGGTCACGGGGGCCGACTCGTCCTCGCTGGTGGAGGTCAGAGGTCAGTGTGTGGACCACGCCGAGGAGAGGGACACTCCTAAGATGTACTGCAGCGCTGAGGGCGAGTGGCTCGTTCCTATTGGACGATGTGTGTTAATTAATTAATTTTTATTGTATTTTATTTTTATTTATTTATTTGCAAATTAAAAAAGTGTTTACATATAAAATTATTAAAATTAATTATTACAATTTCTTTACAATTTCTCTTTAAAATATGTGTATACAGTTTTAGTTTGAGTTATTTTAAGGGAAGTAATTAAAAATGAAATTACTGTATAGAAGATGGTTTTAGAGACACTTTGTGTGCAGCGCCGGCTTTGAGGAGCACAGAGACAACTGCATTGGTGAGTGACAATATTATTCTGCATGAATTTTGAGTACTTCGGACAACTGGATTTTTTACATTACCCAGCCCAGCCAATGATATTCTGGTCACTAGATTTATTTTTTATTATCTGGTAGGATATGAGGATGTGGGACGTTGTTGAGGATGTTACATGTGTTTGATAATTAGGGATAGAGGTTTGTAAAAATCAGTAGTCTTAGCCTTAATGAGAACCATTAAATTAGATGTAGCCATTAATCATAAATGCTTGATATAATAATTAGGGAGGAGATAAGAAGGCTGAGTAGTTGCTTGGTCTCCAACAATATATATAATATTTTTTTTATTATACGTTTATTATTGAAATAGTAAAGTATTATATATAATATATAATATAATGCATTTTTGATGTAATAGTTTTGGCTAATATAATATAATATAGCATCAGGTTCAAAATAATAAGCGTAATTTTTAAAGTAACCAAGATGATGGCATGTAATAATATTATATTATATTATATTATATTATATTATATTATATTAATCTTTGGTCCTAATTTATAAGATTTTTAAAAGGCCTTTGTTTCTTTATCTAGTTTCTCAGTTCTATTTACCAGCTCATTTTTGCAGTTCCCATTGCACTGGAATGAGCAGCCACTGTATATTTTAGAGGACACATGACTAAATGCTGTGGAATTGTTATTAATTCAATTTCCCTCGTGTTGCCGGTACCGCGGCATTCTGTTTTGACCATATTACTCAAACCGTCACAAACTCATAGTTTGTCAGGTAATTTTCTGCTCGATCTGTGGCTAATAGCACTCACAGCAATCCATTTCCTTCTCCTCTGCCTCCTTTCTAAAGTGCTGCCGCTGTCTGCACGTGTCAGTAAAGGTTAAGTGTCTGAACCGCAGAGTCAGGCTTTCGGTGTCTAAACTGGGTCGCTGTGCTAATTCTCTCGGCGAACGCGGCCTCCTCTAGTCACGCACATCTCAGGGACAAACCCGGCACAGCAAACTGGGCTGCTCTTGGACACCGCAAAACAAAAAAAAAACAGTTTTCCACTCTCAAAGCCTTGGGCGCAGACCACCGTGGAATGATTGCATGTCGTCGCAATAGAAAATGTCAAAAGGCTTCCCGTTTTCTTTGACCGAAAGTCGAGCGATGGGCTTTAAGTGTCGATCAAAACAGAGCGCTAGCTTCACGTCTCACTCCTGTCAGCTTCATTTTGGGTTTCCAGTGGCAGCCGTTGCTCCCGGGCCTTCCGGTCCAGCGTGAAAATGTAGGGAAAATATCCATTTCAGAGGAGATGAGATAGTTCATGCTCATTGGGGTAGCAGGAGCCTTGTCAAATCCACTCCATTTGGCAACTTGATTTAACCTACTTAGATTCAAGGGAGAGTGTCTTCCCCACATGTTCGGCTGCCGCTGTGGGCTAACTTATTCATGAGCGCTTGTAAACAGGCTTCTATGCAAAACAATTGTGTTTGGAGGGCCATGATGATGCTGTGCTGGGGCTAACAATCAGAAAATACCGTCGGCTCCAGAGGTCTCAGGTCATATTTACAGTCGGGGATTGAAAAGCCTGTATTTCCTATTCTTATTCCTGTTCTTGTTTGTACCTGAGTTATGTGTGTCAGAGATCATATGTGATTATTGGGGACTTTCAGCAGCGTTGGCCAGATTTTTTTTCAAAGGCTTTAAAATACAAAATAGTATTTCGTATTTCACATATGTAGCCTATTTGAAATGCATGTATTTGAAATGCTGCCCATCCCTGAATATGTTAGAAAAACAACATTAATTTTAAATAGAAATCTTTTTGTAACATTTTAAATGTCTTTACTTCCACTTTTTTGGCAAATTTAATGTGTCCTTGCTAAATATATGAATTAGTGCTGTCAAACGATTAATCGCGATTAATCGCATACAAAATAGAGAAGTTTTTGTTTACATAATATATGTGTGTGTTTTGTGTATATTTATTATGTATATATAAACACACACATACAGTATATATTTTGAAAATATTTACATGCATTTACATGTCTATATTTATATTCATATAAATTATATTATAAATAAATATATTTAATATATAAACATAACCTATTTTTAAATACATATATACATGCAAGTATGTGTGTTTATATGTACATAATAAATATACACGGCACACATACATATATCATGTAAACAAAAACTTTTGTTTTTGGATGCGATTAATCGCGATTAATCATTTGACAGCACTAATATGAATATAAATGAAGTATTAATTTAATTTTTTATTGATATCTTAAATATTTTTATTAGATATCAATAAAAATATTGATACCTAAAATATCTAAAACTAAAACTGAAATAAAAATTGTATAGACATATTTTAAAACAATTAATAAAAATGACAAAAACACATGACAGAATTACTTAAACTGAAATTAGTATCAAAGCAGAAATAGAAATGTATTTACTTATAATCTTTCTTTTTTGCTGTGGTGCTGTAAAGAGGATGAGACAATAAAATATTTCAACATTTAAAAATATGAATACTATTTATTGTTTTATGATATGTTTAACATTAAAATAGTAAAGTATTATATATAATATATATGATTAAAAAATATTAGCAAAAGCTATAATAGTATGTCAATGATACTAAAATAACACTAATATAGCGTGTGTGTGTGTGTGTGTGTGTGTGCGTGTGTGTTTGTGTGTGTGTGTGTGCATTTCAATTTCAACTCAACTCTGTTCTTTTGAACTTTCTATTCATCAAAGTATAAGTGATCCTTTGTTGTTAACCTAAAACAAGTACTATAATATATATAGGCTCTGATGGTTACCCAGCATCGCTCGCACCGTAAAAGTGTGTGAATCTGTTTAAAGTGGGTATTCATTGTCTGTTGAAGGTGTACAATTCACTGCAACATTGCGTTTTATGTTTGTACTACGTTTGTTATTGCTATACCATTGTATGATGTTAATTGTCAGTTTTCACTCACTGTGAGACATTAGTGTGACATTACTTAAGTCATTTTGTCAATGATACTAAAATAACACTAATATAGCGTGTGTGTGTGTGTGTGTGTGCGTGTGTGTTTGTGTGTGTGTTTGTGCATTTCAATTTCAACTCAACTCTGTTCTTTTGAACTTTCTATTCATCAAAGAATAAGTGATACTTTGTTGTTAACCTAAAACAAGTACTATAATATATTATGGCTCTGATGGTTACCCAGCATCGCTCGCACCGTAAAAGTGTGTGAATCTGTTTAAAGTGGGTATTCATTGTCTGTTGAAGGTGTACAATTCACTGCAACATTGCGTTTTATGTTTGTACTACGTTTGTTATTGCTATACCATTGTATGATGTTAATTGCCAGTTTTCACTCACTGTGAGACATTAGTGTGACATTACTTAAGTCATTTTGAATAAAACAAGTAGTATTGGACATTACAATATATACATAACATAATACATCTTTGGCACGCATGTCTTGTCTAGCATTAACAATACGCTGAAGACATTGCGAGGGCACAAAGCGAAGCGTGACAAGAATGCCGTACGTTGCCCAAGACGAAATAGCGTTTCTTTATTCCGAAGGGCTCAGAGTTCAGAGTTGTTTATTGAAGTCTTTTGTTCGTCGTTGAGTTTTGTAAAAAGCTTACAAGTCTGACTTCGTAACATTTCCTGACATTAGATGATTTCAAAGCCAATCAAAAGCTACTGTACATTGTTGAAGAGGCCAGCTTTTCACAATCCAAGCCACCAATTTCCACTTTTCTTGCTCTCACAGATTATAATTATAAACTCCTCCATACAATCTAGTGTGTACTAGAGATTGTTAGGCATCTCGCTGGCTTTCATGAGGCGTCACATCGGCAGCCCGCTGGCGTAAGGGAATTTCAGAACGCTTTAGTCTGTCACTCTTAGATAATGATATTTATTTTCTGACAGCGTACAATCGAATGAAAAGAAAATAAAGAGAGCTGTAAAGTTTTAATATGTATTGCATTAGATCATACGTCTGAAAGCAGCCAATCAGTTTATGGATTTACTAAGCACACAGATTCGATTATGTCACATAGACACTTAATAGACCTCCAGCTGTATGTTTGATCTCACAGACTTGACAACCAGGTGACAATATGATGCTATTTGAGAGATGCGATGAACTGGCTTTGCACATACTGTAAAATTATTTATTTGCATGTGTCATTTGTGTTGTTTTAGGCCTCCGTTCACTGTTACGCACATCTCACAGATCGGTTTTATGTGGCGCTAGTGTTTGATATAACTTTCTGAAGTTGAGGGAAGGATATTAATGTTTATGTTTTTTGTTTACATATTTTGTAAGGAGTTGAGGAGGACACCATCTGTGCTCATACAGTATAATCAGCCGTATAAATGTATTAACAGGGAGATTTGTTGTCACAACATAAAAAAAGACCTTTGCTAAGGTGTCAGATTTATATTTATATATATTTTATTAGGCTGAGAACAGTGGTATATTTACAGAACCTGAGAAAACAAGGATACTGCTCAAGGATTTTCACGATGCAAGACATTTAGACACGTTCTTGAAGGAATATTTCAGGTTTAATGCAGATGTTGAGCTATGTGTTTATTAGTAGTTGTAGCTCATTTACCAAAGAAAAATTGTATAAAAATTGTATTTTATATATAAAAAAAAGTTTATAGCTAAGGCACTTTTTTATTTTATATTATTATGTAAAATGTGTCAAATAGAAATGCAGGTACACTTCTGTTCAAATATAATAATCAGAAATGTTTCTCGAGCAGCAAATGATCATGTTAGAATGATTTCTGAAGGATCATGTGACACTGAAGACTGAAGTAATGATGCTGAAAATTCAGCTTTGTGTCGCAGGAATAAATTACTAAAAGTTATTAAAAGTTATTTGAAACTGTAAATAATATTTCACAAAATTACCTTTTTTACTGTATTATTTATATGCATAATTATGCATACAAATGCATAAATGGTGAGCATAAGACCATTTTTGAAACTTCATTCAAAAAGTTTGAACTGTAGTGTACATACATTTTTCCTTTATTGAAAAATGGGGAAAAGTTTATATGGATGAACTTTGTTATCCATTTAACTAATAACTAGATAACTAGTTATCTAAAAACTACTAAACAGTCTCGTTCTGCTATTTTTGCATGTGTCATTTTACATTGATTGCATTACACTGCTTATTGTCTTTTTATAAAAGCATTGTGTTAAACATTTTTTACTGACAGTAGGGTCCAGATATTGGCAATCGGCAGCATGCCACAGAACTTATATTGAACCCAGAACGTGTCTATATGTCTGCCGGCTCGTAGTTAAAATCCAACACTCAAGTAGTAATTTACTGTTTCATTTGAGCCACATTATATGTCAAATAAAGCAAAACAATAGCAGCCAACAACACATTGGTGGCCCTGATAACAAAACCAGATACTGCGGCTGTAAATGGAAAGAATGAGGATTTGCGAGAGGGGGCGGAGTGGTGGGGTGGGCGACTAATTAGCCTTTTTTGTGTCTTAGCTGGGCGTGCATTGTGTACAGCATGAGGGTTTTCTGGCCAACATATTACACAGGGATTAAATGAGGAAACGGGGGGCTCCAGTGGACAATATTAAAGCCCCGCACGCAACTATGCCATTGTGGTGACGGCGTTTAATCTGTCAGACCACCACGCAGGTGGGCGGTCGGAGGAATAGTGCTGGAGAAAGGCGGAGGAAAGGGCTTTTTCCTGATAAAGGAATAAATTTTATCTCAGCAAGACTGAGCTACACCGTGTCCCTCAAAATCTCGGCCCCCTCCCCAACCATCAATATTCGCACTTGTATCAGAAACAGTTAGCAAAAAAAAGCTACGCTCATTTATTCCATGCAGCTGCTGTCCATATAACGTATTATAATTTATGGGGTTCTGTAGATTCAAATTCATGTGTTTGCCAGTGTAATGACACTGGAGGGATGTGAATGACAGTGTGGTGTTGATAATGAGGGGAAATTATTAAACACGTTATATAATCAGATTTTTAGATTGTGATTTTCCTTCTCGCACCCTCTTTTTTGCAGTTAATTTAAACCAAACTCTGCAGATGCGAAAAACAGGCCTGCCTCCCCGTTTGCAACCAAAAACCGAATGTCTTATCAGCCTATTTGCATTGCCATTGTTCTCACGCAACAAACGGGCCGTGTGATAAAAATCCACAAAGCCTCAGCATCACAGCAACTTCATAAGGTAGATCAAGTCTGTGTAAAGACTAGAGAACAAGAAAAGCTCGCTCGGCTTTTCTCTGGTAATTGCCACACACAAAACATCAGAGTTTCTCATTCAGATGACTTCTTTTTGTCAGAGGCACTGTAAACGCCTCACTCAGCACGCTTCAATTAGACACGCTTAGATAGGTGACAGCAATTCAATCAAACAATCAGCAGCCATGTAATGCTCATTAACAGAGATGCGTTTGTCTCATTTGATGTGGCTGCACAATATTTCCAAAGTAAAATGCTGTTGGATTTTTGCCGTACGCTGACTGATGCACAATACCAACATAAACACCTGTTGAACAACAAACTTTTAATATGTTATTCCCATCAAATACAAAATGTGAAAAAATTTGACTTGCTACAGTGAATTAGACTTGCTACAGTGAAAGTCAGTGTTTTTCATCTTTTGCGTTCTTACAATCTCTTGGTATATACAGTGTATATATATATATATATATATATATATATATATATATTTGGTATTTCTGCTGTAATTATGACAATGCCGTTTATTTTATTTTTTTATTCATAGAAAGTGGGAGTGTTGGAGTGTTGATTAACAACATATGATTTCACTTTACATCCTGATTTTTTTTGTGTGCGTTTCAGTACA
>NW_015642820.1:342942-344563 GCF_001515625.1 Sinocyclocheilus rhinocerous
GGTATATACAGTGTATATATATATATATATATATATATATATATATATACTTGGTATACAGTATATATATGTATATATATAATACTGCATATTTATGGGGGTCTGACCACATTAAAAATATACAGTAGGCTATTTTTAACCTGAAAACAAAGTAAACATTTAAGAAAATATAATTTGCAAATGTAATTATATTAGAATTAGATATTTAATATAATCAAATAAAAAAAATTATAATTAAAAAATATATAGTTCCAGATTTACTAACAGCTTGTGCCAGCGCAAACCGTCTTTTGGCGTTAAAATATTACTGTCAGGATTTACTAAAGATGCGCAGTGACGAATTAGCGCTGAAAAGGCGTGGACACAGTTATTTTTGCGCCTGACCTTATTGAATATGCATTTGTAGGATTTTCCCTTTCAGACGCAAAATTTATGGGAGGAGAGTCTTCAAATGAATCACACAATGCGACTTACTAACGTTAGCGCTCGTCAAATTACTTGTATTTGTGCCATTATTGAACGCCCAAAAAACCATGTCTTAAAGGGGTCATATGATGCTGCTAAAAATAACATTATTTTGAGTATTTGGTGTAATGAAATGTGTTTATGCGGTTTAAGGTAAAAAAAAAAACACATTATTTTCCACATACTGTACAATCGTGGCCTAATGGTTAGAGAGTCGAACTCGTAACCCAAAGATTGCGAGTTCGAGTCTCAGGTCCGGCAGGAATTGTAGGTGGGGGGAGTGAATGTACAGCACTCTCTTCCACCTTCAATCCCCAACTGCTCTTTGGGCGCTGCAGCATAAATGGCTGCCCACTGCTCCGGGTGTGTGTTCACGGTGTGTGTGTGCACTTAGGATGGGTTAAATGCAGAGCACTAATTCCGAGTATGGGTAACCATACTTGGCCACATGTCACGTCACTTTACAGATGCACACATGGAAACATAATACACGCACTAACGTTGTTAGCGCTACTCTGACGATTTTATCAGTAAAATAGTTTAGCAACATGACATTTCTCACAAGCAAGGTAACAACGGCGCTGTTCGTTAAGAAAATTAACTTAAAGTTTCACTGTTAGTAGAGACGCTGCTTCCAAACACTGTTGAGAGACGCACAGGCTCAGAGAGGTAACAAGCTTGATATCTCTCTCTCTCTCTCATATATTACTTAGTTATTAACTGCATTAGTCTGCTATCAATGGCTCAAGTCTCCGTTACTAGGTCTAAAATGATGTTTTTGAATTAGCAACCGAGGCGTTGGATGAGATGCAGAAGAAATTAATCCCACAATAGCGAAGTAAAAGTACAAAAACTGGACGAATGCCTTGAAATATATCATCTGATCGATGTCTTGAGGTGTGGCAACAGTAGTATAAGTGTAATAATTGACTCCGGGCCATTGAATTATTAGAAAAATCCGCTTCGCGTCATGGCCGCATCACAACCTCGGGTGTACATTATTTTTCTAATAATTCAACGGCCTGTCGTCAATTTCCTTACTTAATGCACATGGGCATGTGCACATGGCGCAATTGAATTATTGAAGCAATAGATGTGTGCTGGTAGAAAGGTTACACACACACACACACACACACACACACACACGTTTGTTTCT
>NW_015642820.1:345878-355627 GCF_001515625.1 Sinocyclocheilus rhinocerous
AAAGAGAAAGGAAAAATTTTAATTGCATCATATGACCCCTTTAAAGCAGGCAATAATTTGCACTGCGGTTGGAAGATTGAGCTGGTCATTATGGAAATGATCTGGCTGCGACTGTGTTCTTTAATGTGCGCATTGTTACAAAATCACCTGCAGAATTGTGCTCTAACGCTAATTTGCCCTGTTTAGTAAATCTGGCCCATAATCTCTTATGAACATTTTGTATTTTGTATAAAAAAAATATTAAATTAGAAATAAATGCTAAATATTTCGACTTTTGGACCCCACTGTGCATATTTAATGAAAATAAATTATCATTCTTTCTCTTCTAATACGAAGAAAAAAAATCGAATATTATGGCAAGATATAATAAAGGCCATTTAAATCAACTGAGTCACTAGTTTTGCTAAGCCTATTGCACCAGAAATGGAGATAAATGCTCTTTACGCTCTGTGCCAACTGGGGCGGCATCTAATTATGGACTCGCTTTGCTACATAGCTTACACACCTCCGTAGCTGCTAAAATTAATGCCAGCCCGTGAAGTTTTTAATATCTGTGCTGAGGTCCCTTCTTCCACCAGGATTTGTTAACGTGGTGCCATGTTTCATTTCTGCCTATTAGTGCATGTGAGAGACGTTTAAGAACATAATTAAAGTGGGACACCCCTGTGGGAGCGTTCAGGTAGATTAAACGACTTCATTAGCTTTACGCTACAGCAAGTGTGCGATGTAGCCACCGGACAGAAGCAGTGGTCCGAGGTACAGGGCTTCCCTGCTGGGAGTCGACTGTCAAGGATCGTACAGCGTGTGCAGATGCATCTCGTTAGTGAGAGTTTCGACGGCCGAGCAAATTATTACCTCGGTGGTTGAGATATTTTTGAGAACTTTTCAAACCAGTTTGGACTAGTTTATAGCATTTTAAATGGCCAGTGCTGGTCTGTTCAGTATAAAAAATAAAAAAAAAGGCTAATGTGGTTTGCTGCCTGGTTTTAAATGGTCTGATTTAAAGGGCTAGTTCACCCAAAAATGAAAATTCTGTACAAGTTTCTTTCTTCTATTTAGCACACAAGAAGCTATTTTGGTAACCAAACAGTTGGTGGAAGCCATTGTCTTTCATAGTATGGAAAAAAAAAAATGGCTACGAGCAACTTTTTTGTTACCAACATTCTTCAAAATATCTTCTTTTGTGTTCAACTCATAGAGGTTTAGAACAACATGAGGGTAAGCAAATGATGACAAAAATTTCATTTTGGGTTGAACTATCCCTTTAATGGTTTTATAGGGGTTTGGAGCAGACTGGGAGATCAGCTAGACTAGCTCAAATCAGATAAGACCTGAAAACCACCTTAGGCTGGTTTAAGCAGTTTACAGCAGGTTTACTGGAACCCGTTTTTCCATGCACTGGTCAATTTTGAGATATTAGGCTGGCTTTTCATTGCATGCTTTTTGAGACTAAATGAAAACATGCAAAATAGACTTTTAATTGTTTATTTTGTTGCACTTTATGTATTTGCATTTGCAAAAGCAATTTTCTCAAAATGAGTCATAAATCTCCACTTCAGTAGCACTTACATCCATCAGACTTTACAGTTTTATTCTTAACTATATTCTGAAGGTTTTTACAGAGGGGCTTGTTCATGCGTCAACTGCCTGCTTTTTATTATTTTATTTTTCTGTCTGTTGACAGTATTTTCTGATCTATGGAGTGATAAAAACTATTACCAATCCTTTCTGTAAAAACCTTTAACTCTAGTATGGTAACAAAATAAAAGAAGACTTTTGAACCTGGCTTTATCTAATGTTCAGATTAGATACCTTGTAATATAAAAAAATCTTATTGCAATCAATCAACCGGGGAAGAATGGTAATTTCTATTAGTAAAAAAAAAAAACTTTATTCACCTGGGGTGTTTTGCTTTAAAGGAATAGAAAATTACTTGAAAATGTACTCTGTCTCATGCCATCCAGGATGTAGATGACTTCATTCATTACATAATTTGTTCACCAATGGATCCTCTGCAGTGAATGGGTGCCGTCAGAATGAGAGTCCAAACACCTGATAAAAAAAAATCACTATAATCCACAAGTAATCCACAAGACTCCAGTCCATCAATTAACGTCTTGTGAAGTGAAAAGTTGCGTGTTCGTAAGAAACTAATGTTGGTAACAGGAGAGAAATATGCATAGATATGTTTGTAGATTTTGATGTGAGAGGACAACTTCTCTACCTCTTGGGATGGCCATTTTCATTTTTGAGTGAACTGTTCCTTTAAGGTGGATTTTGTTTCCATTAGCATAAATCAAACAAAAGCATGCCGTTTACTAGTCTTTTTAGCTCATCCAGGTTTTTTTTTTCTTTAGTCAGCAGGAAGGACGTTAAATGTTCAGACATACATTTCAAAGGAAGTTCTAACAAATCATTTGAATTCTGTTTAATCATTTATTCATGTCTTTTTCCATATGACGGGCAGTCGAGTCTATCGCAATGCGCAATCACGAGGATTCTCCAAGTCAATAAAGTCACCGGCTGCATTTCTCCTTCTACTGTTAATGACTCTTCAAGGTCGCCCCCAATTTAGACAAGTTGGTCTCCATCTATCAAGCATTTAGAAACAGGCACCACTTTTCTTGAGTAAATTGATCTGATAGCAATTACCCTCCTGCGCTTGGAAAGTTTAAGATGAGATCTTTGGAGGACACAGCCTAACCACAACTACAGACAATAAGATTAAGGGCCAAAATAGAAAACAGAAGCAAAATTGGATGCACGTCCACACAGACCCGCACACACATATATCTATATGTATATTAATGCAAGTATTTGAGAGTAAACTAGATAATAGACTCCTCTGCCCTCGTGCTCTATGCCACACAGTGTAGTTAATATCAGATTGCAAGCCACAAACAATTAACTCCTTACGGCCCTCTTATATATCCATTAAAAGTCTCCCTCTGGGATAAACAGACATTTTTACACATGGCCGGTTTCGAATTAGGCTGCTTTCTTCAGGCCAGCACAAGCCATTTTCACAAATTAAGATATGCTTGTGTGTCAAAGGTATATGGTTATTTTGTGCATAGGGGGTTGTGTTTGTGTGCTTTATAACTCATGCACTTCTTCTTCTTATAGCCTTGGGATCAATTAAAGGAACAGTTCAATGAAAGTTTGTCCTCTTTTAGCCCTATATTACCCCAGTCCTGCATTATTTCCTTTTTTTATACACGTACATATACACATAAAATTAAGATTTATGTATATGAATCGCATATCAAATTTATTTCTATTTGGATTACGTCATTTTAACATGAACCAATAAAATGAATGTGATGCATATACTGTAAAAAAAAAAATTAAGTTATAAATAAAACAAAGATTTCTGCTCTTTCTAATTTAATTTGTCACCTTTAATTCATTTTCTGTAATCATTTGTGAAATTTACTAACAATTTCTAAGTATAAAATTGTTTCTATACCATTTTTTTCAGTCATACATAAATGAAACGGATAAGAAACATTTGCAACTATTTGACTAATCCAAATGCATTTTGGAAATGTTAATATTTTAAATAGTCAAAATATTTCCAAAATGCATTTGGGTAATTAAAAAAAATTTTTTTAATTAGATTAAATGTAAAAAAATTGGTTAATTGTGAAAACAATTACATTTATTTAGTTAAAATGTATGAACATAGTTAAAATATGGCTAGCTATGGAATAAGCAATATTCAATTAGTTAAAATGTATGAGATTTATAGAAATGTGATTTATTGATGATAAGTGGTTACTGTGTACATTCAGTTTATTAGTACTATTACAGAAATTGTACCTGTTTCATTTATGTATGACTGACAAATATGCATCACAATATTAGTTTGTGTTAAAACTGTCTAATCCAAATGGGTATGCAAATTTTAATGCATAAATCATAAATATTGTTTGAAGTATATGTGAATGTTGCAGAGCCCGGCCCAGAGGTCCACTCAAGAGATGAGAATTGTCTTTTGATAGTAAATGAGAGAGAGAAACCAGAGTTGGGTGTTTTTCAAGTGGTTCTCTTTGTTGTTTTGATTAAAACATACTTCTGTTAAAATAATATGTGGTCGGAATGACAAAAGTAAATTTTTGGGTGCACTGCCTTTAAATCCACAGAGGAGATATTTAGCAAAACCACAGACGTTATTATGACTGAAGTCTAATATGCAGGTAAATCCTTGTATTATAATGCAAAATACGATCCACGCTGTTTGAAATCAAAGACCTGTCTATTTAATGACTATCAAAAGGTCATGTCTGTATTTGCTGTTATTGTGCTCTTGGTTCTGCTTGAATTTCATGCATGAATTGGCATTTTGATAGTCAAAGCCGAAGCTTGAAGGCCCAAACGTTTGAGAGCAATTCATCTTCTCCCCTTCTTATCCGCCCTTATTTATTTCTTTATTTATTTTTAGCCTCTGGTTGTTCGATCTTGAGACTCGTTCCCTTGTGGTTTGAGGGCCAGTCAGCATTAGGTCTTATCGTGGCCGCACGGCTTCGGGATCTGGACGGTGCCAGTCATGCTCCGTATCGCTGCTGCTGCTGCTGGGATTTTTGCCTGGGGACGGATTGGCCGACTCCAAATGTCACTAACCTTGAATAATGTCACCCCTAAAAGGGCTGTCATGAAAAAAAAAAGGGCAGAAGCTTATGCTTTATGATTTGAGAGAAATAATACAGCAGGTGCACAACCTGTGGAAAATCTTTGCCTTTCGATATAGTTAAAAGACAATGTGCATCGCAATGCAGCTTCCTCTCCAGTCCATCCAGAAGATAACTCGGCTGCAAAAACGTGTCTTTCAGAAATCTGCTTCATGGTAAATGCTCCAGAGAGAATTGATTTTTAATGATAACATTCAGTGGGTTCAAGGATTTCAGTCTTGACACGAGCATGAGCTGATGTGCCTCAGAGGAGCATTTCTTGCCGTAGGTATGAGATGTAATGAATTCAATTGATTCTAAACGTTTAAAATATGTTTTTGCATGTATATGCACAGTGCCATTCAAAAGTTTGTGTATATTTTTAAAAATACTTTTATTCAGCAGGGATGCGTTAATTAATCTAAAGTGACAGTACATACATTTATAGTGTTACAAAAAATTAATAATTAAAAAAAAAATACATTTCAAATAAATCCTGTCCTTTTGAACTTTCTATTCATCAAAGAAACTAGTAATAAAAAAGCCCCTTTTTTATACAAAATATTAAGCAGCACAACTGTTTTCAACTGATAATAAATAAGACATTTCTATTAGCATATTAGAATGATTTCTGAAGGATCATGTGACATTGAAGACTGGAGTAATGATGTTGATTGAGTTTTGTTATTACAGGAATAAATTACATTAAATTATATACAGTGTCGGGAAGGTTACTTTGTAAATGTAATAGGTTATAGTTTACAAGGTACCCTATTTCAAATGTAATAAGTAGTGTAACTGTTTCAATTACTTCATTAAAGGAATGTAACTAAATACATTTGATTACTTTTAGATTACTTTTGTAAATTTCTAATGAATGTTTTCAACCGTTAATCATTTTAAAACATTTAAAGCAGGCCCGGGTTAACCTTACAGTTAATCTTCAAAAATAAAGCATATACATAAACCCAAATACTGTCTCATATTTTAGAGCAGTCGATGCAGTTTAGAAATCAGTCATATCTGTTCGTGTGTGAAAATATTCAGATGTAACCCCCCTTTGTAATCGTTAACATTTTCATATGCAACTGTAATTTAATCACACATTTTTCTCAGTAACTGTAACAGATTACAGTTACATTTATTTTGTAATTAAATTACATAATTACGTTACATGTAACTAGTTACTCCCCAGCACCGATCATATATTATATCACATTAAAATATATTCAAAAACAGTTATTTTAAATTGTAATAATATTTCACAATAATACAGCATTTTTGATTAAATAAATGCAGCTTAGTTGAGTGCAGATTTTTGGAAGGGAACAAGAGGAAAAACATTTATAATCATAATCAATGTTTATAGACCTATATTCATTATATTTAGTATGCCACTGCTTTTTAATATGTTCCATATACTTTCTTAAGGTGTGTCTTGTACCTATTTGTTCTTTCCCCAATTTTCTAATACTTGAACTTTTTAAAATTAAAAATATAACTATACATATTACTTTTATGAAATCTCTAAGGAGAAAATGAATGGAAAAAAATACCTTCAAAACACTTGAAAAGACAGGTGGTCACTGTTGTGCTCTACATTATTCATGAGCTCATTAACATATGACCGCCCACTTTAGATAGTTATGCCTATTCAACAACTACTACTATGGTTGTGATTGGTTATCCAATTATGACAGAGGTTATTTAAATCTTTTAAAGGAGTTTTAAATGTACAGTAACTGTTTAATAGGGTCAAAAACTACATTATGAAATTGTGACTTATTGGACTTAATAACAGTGCACTTTTGTTAGGCCTTTTAGGGATTTAGCCATTATGTCATGTTAAAACAACGCAGCAGAAGTGTTTGCGTTGTATATTAGAGGCTGAATGGGAACATCTGTTTTATGGCTCTCACAGGAAACAATCATTACAGTAACAGTACAGGCCTCCATGCATCTTTAAAATGGTACACTGTTGTGCTGTACATGTGGCTGGTCCAAATCTAAAGCAGGACAGCGAGTGCCAGGCGAATGACACACTGACATGAGTGTGCTGGATGCGTCCGGACCCTGAGCAATCAGTAACCCCTTCAGTGGAGAGGGGGACGTTTACAGCACGTGTGTTTGGAGGACCTGTGATGGAGTGCCCCATTTTCAGCTATGATTTCACTGACAGAATCATTCATCACTCAGACAATCCTCCCAGCTCATTAGCAGCTGTTGTTTAGCTCCCATAAGAGTTCTGAGCTGTTTGTGAGCATGAAGAGTGCTTCCGTGTGTGTTTTTGTGTGGTTTCAAGGATACTCATTGTGAGTCTCTTAAAGAAACAGTTTGCCCAAATGAAAATCCTGTCGTTATTTACTCACACTCATGTCACTGCTTTTGTGTTCCACACAAAATAAAAAATAAAAAAAAACAAGACGTTAAAGTTTGAACAACATGAGGGTGAGTATATGATGAGAGAATTTTCATTTTGGGTGAACTATGCCTTTAAAATAATATGGTCAAATATTTGACCTGTCAACTCTAAATTTGGAAATTCACAATTTCTGGTCATTTTTAGAGTCATAATCAGACATAATCTTTTGCATAACACCACATACATCTTGTAATCATTGGCCAAAAAGTTTATTTTAAAATGTCTATTATTATTGTTGCTGTTGTTGTTGTTTTCAATGATTATTATTTGACAAAAATGTATTGTATTAAATTTATTGTATATTTATTGCATTTCAGCAGTGTAATTGTGGACATGTAAATGCATATTATATTATATTATATTATATTATATTATATTATATTATATTATATTATGATTTATAACATTTTTTCTACAGATTAATCTTTAGCAGTTGTATCATATTTTTATTTTAACGTGTTTTATTATCTTTTTTTAAATAATAAAGATAATAAGTAAATAATAAATCAAGTAAATCTTTTCAAAGTTTTAACAATATTATATATTATATTATATTATATTATATTATATTATACTGACTAATCTTAGAAGTAATCTGATATAGTACATCTCTTTCAGTCTTATGATTTTTTTAAAATATATATATTTTATTATTGTTTAAAAAATAATCAAGTAAACAATAAGTCAGTCTGTTCAAATTTGTAAAATTTTAGCCAAATTTCTATTTTTGTGGTTGCATTTTTAATGTACTTAGATTATTTTCAAGTTTTGTATTATATTATATTATATTATATTGTTTTTCTAATCTTAAAACCTAATCCAGTAGTTCTCTATCAATTTTATGATAATTTCATGTTTAATTTTTATTTATGAAATATGTAATTCCAACACTGTTTTCGACACTTACTGTGGAAAGGCGCCCATTCATGATAATTTAGTTGAGCGTGTGAGGTTCCACTACGGTAAATAAAAACATTTTGTTCATGTTGATGCTTTAATCACCTTGTTCTCGTACAAGACCTTGCATAGTCTGGTCATGAAAAACACCTTGGTGTTATTCTTTTCAACCATATTTATTTAACCATCTACGCAAAGAGTAAAAATCAAGGTCAGCATACAATGGCTGTAAATATTCATTCAAATTAATTGTAATGCAAATGTGGATGCAAGGAGAGCGGTGCTCTGACAGGTGCTGACAAACCAAACAGTGTGCAGCCCTAATGTAGTGTATGTAAACACCGCCGGATAAAGAGCAACGGAGTCTCTTCTCACCCCTCAGGCTTTTTTAACCCTTATCTGCTTTGAAAAGAGAGTTACTAAGTAGAAAGAGTCTTAAAAGCGGGATTTCAGCCCAAACAGAAAAGGTCACCAAAGTTCATCATGATTAAGTCACGTCTGGCTGTCGGTGTGTATGGCGAATGTGTGCTTCTGACTGCATTGCCAGAGGTATTCTGTCAAAAACTTCAAAGCGCGTAGACGTCACTGTACTCCATGAGCGTACGGCCCCAATGTTTATCGTGACCTGCTTTTCAACTCAGGAGCTTTTCAAAAAAAACATCAAGGGAGGGAAGGATTAATCGGATCAAGCCAAAAGAAAAAACAGACAAGGATAAATACTGCAAGAAGGAATACTTTTTGGACTCCCTGGGGTTTCTGTCAGTGGAGATAAAGAACTTGCTATCACTCTATGTTAATTCTCAATTCTTCCCCTCTCCAAAGCTCAGATTCCTCACCCATGTACTTGTTGTCCTCACTTGAACATTCGTTTAGCAGACTCTGAACCGCTACACTTGAGAGTGACTGTGCTTGCTCACAACCTGTTGCATTTCATTTTGTTCAAATAATGTTCAAAATGATCAAAAATGGTGTTTTCAACCCTTTTTACTTCCATAATGTGATGTATTTCTGGGTTAAACAGGATATTCAATGAGAAAGCTTGTACACTAAAGGTTCATAAAGGAGGAAACCGGTTTCCCCAATTGAATAAAAAATAGTTAAAAGCAATTGTGACTTTTTATCTCACAATTCTGACTTTTTTTCTCGCAATTGCGAGCTTATATCTTGCAATTTAGACTTTGTTTCTCATAATTTGCGGCTTCATTTCTCAGAATTGCGGGTTTATATCCTTTATTTTTAGTGTAAAAACATTTTAATAGTCTAAAGAACCTTTTTTTTCCGCTGCAAAGAACATTTCGTGAAAGGTTCTATGGATATTAAAGGTTCTTTGTGGAACCATGGATGTCAATAAAGAACCTTTATTTTTTACCACCTTATTTATCCACAAAAAAATTGGTTGAATTGTGAAAAATCTCCTCATGAATACATATTTAAAGGATTAGTTCACTTTCAGAATGAACCCCCCACCCCCCATGTCATCCAATATGTTCATGTCTTTCTTTCTTCAGTCGAAAAGGAATTAAAGTCCCCATGAAATCAAAATTAAAGTTTTTTGGGTGTTAGTATCAATATGTTAGTCTTAAGGTTATCTATAAGGCAGTGTGCTCCAAAACAGTGACAACATTCGCATTTAGAAGATAGATGCATTCAAAGCTTGCAGTTCATCACTTCCGCCAAAACGGCTCAACGATTTTTTTGACGTCACATCGTACTTCAGCTTCTCATGAAACTTTCTGTCCAATCAAATGCTCTCTAGAAGC
>NW_015642820.1:356266-365180 GCF_001515625.1 Sinocyclocheilus rhinocerous
TTATTTTTTTAGAAAATGACCGATCGTTTCACTAGATAAGACCCTTATTCCTCGTCTAGGATCATGTAGAGCCCTTTGAAGCTGCACTGAAACTGCAATTTGGACCTTCAACCTGTTGGTCCCTGTTGAATTCCACTACATGGAAAAAAATATTCTGGAATGTTTTCTTTAAAAACCTTAATTTCTTTTTGACTGAAGAAAGAAAGACATGAACTCTGGAAGTGAACTAATCCTTTAAATCAGGAACAGAACATCTGTAATTGTTGATTTTATGTTGACTTTAAAATATTTAAGTGGCAAAGAAGCAGATTGTGGATTGTGCTGAGGTAAACTCTGTTTTTGTGTTTCTATTAGCATGTGAGGTGGGTTTCTACAAGCCCGTGGCAGGAGATCAGCTCTGTGGGAAATGTCCACTCCACAGTCACTCTGAGACACGAGCGGCTCTAACCTGCCCCTGTGATGCCAACTTCTATCGTTCCTCTACAGATCCCTCTGCTTCTCCCTGCACAAGTGAGTCTTCATGTTTGCAAATCATTAGACCAAGAAATCTTCTAACTTAAAAATTCTTTAGATACCGTGGCCTAGAAAAGTATCTGAAAATCGATATCTGAACGTCGATGCATAATATACATAATATATAAAACATTTCAAATGCTGCAGGATCTTTTCTCTTCACTAGCTGCACTTTATAATTTTTTAAGTCTCAGTGTATTTTAATCAGCTGGTGTTTTGTTGGTTTTTAGTGGATGTACCACAGGTGTAGATTATTGGAATAACTATGTACTTTTTATTATTTTATTTTATTTTATTTTATACATTATATAGATGTCATATTATATAAGTAATTATATTTTGTTATTATATATATTATATTTTGATCAGCATGCCTGATCAAAGAAATAAAATGAAATAAAATAGATAAGATGAAATTAATTAGAATTTAAAAATATTTTTCTTATTTTTAATTTAATTTAATTTATTTTTAAATTGAAAATAAAATTCCTGATCAAAGAAGCAAAACGAAATAAATAGATAATGTAAAATTAAGTAAAATAAAAAATGATTTTATCTTATTTTATTTTATTTTTTTATACATTATATAAATGTCTTATCATAAAAATATTTTTTATTAGCATGTCTGATCATAGAAATAAAATGAAATAAAATAGAAAAGATAAAATTAAGCATATCTCATTTTATTTTTATTTATTTTTATGTTTATTTACTTTTATTTTATACATTATATAAATGCCTTATTATATAAATAATTTTGATCAGCATGCCTGATCAAAGAAATAAAATGAAATAAAATAGATGATAAAATTAAGTAGAATTTAAAAAAAAATCTTATTTTTAGTTAATAAAAGTTTATATTTTACTTTAAAAAATGTGTGCTTGTGCAATCTGTAAAACACATTTAAATATTTTGAAATATTCCAAATACGTTCTGTTACCAAAAATCTAACTTTTTTTTAGTTTTTTTTACTTTTAATGAGTGGAAAAATCGTAAGGCAAGATTACTTGTTGAACGGGGATCATGTGGTTACTGAAGTGCAAATTCAATCATTCTCTTTTGATCAGCTAGCCTGATAACTACCAATTCCCTCAACCTCACTAATTAACCTATAATTAAGAACTGTCTAACTTCACCCTCCCCGCAGGACCTCCATCAGCTCCGGTAAACATCATTTCATATGTGAACGGCACCTCAGTCAGTCTGGAGTGGGGTTCACCTCTGGACACAGGAGGCCGCAGTGACGTCATCTATGACGTCCTTTGCCAGAAGTGTGACAAAGATGGGGCGCAGTGTGAGGACTGTCGGGTGGGTGCCGGAGTGGGTAACGGGGTGGGGAACAGCAATGGGGGTGTTGCAGACACCAATGGAGCTGTTAGCGGGACAGTTGGAGGAGGAGGAGGAATCATGAATAGAATGGTGGTGTCCCGGACAGGAGCGGCCCTGGTGCGCTTTATCCCTCAGCAGACAGGACTTACAGAACCATGGGTGACGGTGCTGAATCTCGCCGCTCACAGTAATTACACCTTCCGTATTGTTGCTCTAAATGGAGTCACGCACCTGAGCAATGAGCTGCCACAGTCTGTGATGGTCAATATCACCACAAACCAGGCAGGTAGGAGACACTACCGGGTCATTAAAGTTTGATTGCATTAATTATTCGCATAATTCCTAAAACACTGCTGCTTAAAAATCAAGGTCTTACTAGCCTATGAGGTCTAGTCTAGTCTATGCTTTAGCTTACTCGCCTAGTCAAAACCTAGCTGACTAGTCCATGATGTGTTTTGAAATTTGGTCAACCTCAGTCAAAGTTTTCTAAAAAGGTTGAAATAGGCCCCACCAGCTAGTAATCTAACTTGTTAACCACCTAAACTAATTTGAACCTGCTTATGACCATATTGAGCAGTTCTAAATAGAATAGACAATGTCATCTAACCAGGTTGATCTCAGCCTAACCAGCTATAGTAATCTAATTGATGAACCTCCTTAAATGACTAGTTCTGAACAGCTTTGTCAAGGTGGTCTACCAGTCCTAACCAGGTTGACCTCCACTAAACCAGCTATTAATCTAATTGATCTAGCACCTAGACAAGTTTGAACTAGCCAAAGATCATGAATAACCAGTTTTGAACAGTTCAGTTTAGGTACCAGTTTAGACATCAGCCCTAACAACATTGAACCTAAAGTAGTTTGAACCAGCTAATTAGCATAAAATAACTAGTTTTGAAACCATCTAAAAACAGCTAGAAACCGTCTAAAGCTGGTATGAATAAACAGTTTTGAACAGCTTAGTCAAGGTTGTCTACCATTCCTAACAAGGATGAACTATGGTCCTTCAGCAAGCTAGTCTAGCTGACTACCCTGTTGAAAAAAAACAGCATATGCTGGTTAGGTATTTTTTGAAGCATGGTAGCTGGCTTGAGCTGGTTTAAGCCTTAGCAACAAGTTCCTGCTCAGGACCAGCTCATAACCAGCTTATAACCAGCTCATGACCAACAAAGGACCAGCTAAAGTCAGCTCAACTCAGCTGCCATGCTTCAAAACAAACCTAACCAGCATATGCTGTTTTTTTTTCCACCTAGCCACCTATAGTTTAAATCACCTAATGACTATAAATAGTAAGTTTAAACAGTTTAGTTTAGGTACCAGTTTAGGCATCAGCCCTAACCAGGTTGACCTCTGCTCCATCAGCAAGTTAGTCTAGCTGCTCATCCACCTAAACTAGTCTGAACCGGCTAAGAAGCATAAATAACTAGTTTTGAAACCATCTAAAAACAGCTAGAAAATCATCTAAAGCTAGGATGAATAACCAGTTTTGAACAGCTTAGTCAAGGTTGTCTACCAGTCCTAACCAGAATGACCTATGGCCCGTCAGCAAGCTGGTCTAGCTGATTAACCACCTAAACTAGTTTGAACCACCTAATGACTATAAATAGCAAATTTTAAACAGCTTAGTTTAGGTACCAGTTTAGGCACCAGCCCTAACAAGGTTAACTTCTGGCCATCAGCAAACCAGTCTATCTAATCATCTGAAGGTGGTCTGCTAACCCTAAAGACATTAATCTCGACTCCACCAGCTAGTCTAGCTGTTCGACAACCTAAACTAGTTTGAACAAACTAATCAGCATAAATAACTAGTTTCGAAACCATCTAAAGCTGGTATGAAAAAAAGAAACGTTTTGAACAAGGTTGTCTACTAGTCCTAACCAGGATGACCTAGCCGATTAACCACCTAAACTAGTTTGAATCACATTATGACTATAAATAGCCAGTTTTAAACAGTTTAGTTTAGGTACCAGTTTAGGCACCAGCCCTAACCAGGTTGACCTCTGGCCATCAGCAAACTAGTCTAGTTGATCATCTAAAGGTAATCTGCTAATCCTAAACACATTAATCTTGACTCCACCAGCAAGTACACTTACGAATCAAACACCTAAACTAGCTTCAACCAGCTAATAAAGACAAATAACCAGTTCTGATCAGCTAGCAGCTAGTAGTATGTATTTTCCAGCAAGAATAATACAGTGCATTTTATTGTTCCTTATATAATATCAATAATAATAAATATTATTTTTGTTGTAGAATGAATCTGTTGTCTTACTAAAGGGCCCTTCATGTCTTTGTTTTCACAGCTCCGTCTCAAGTGATGGCCATCCAACAAGAAAACGCCAGTCAGAACAGCGTCACTCTTTTCTGGCACGAACCAGCGCAGCCCAATGGAGTCATATTAGAATATGACATTAAATATTATGAAAAGGTAATTTCTTTATCGTAGTGATTACACTCCAGGTCCCAAAAGAGTGATATTTATTCATTAACTGAGAAGGTCTCATCACCGAATGGCTTAACCGCTTAATGAAGGGTCACATTTTATAGACTAGACTGGAGTCAAATATCTCAGTTTAGCCACTTGGTTTATTGGCAGCTCAGGCTAATTGAAAGGAAATTACCAACCAATAGTGCTCTCAGACTGATTTGGCGAGATTATTTAAAGTGACAGGGGCAAACACAGTGAGCCCTGCCAAACACTGGAGGGAAGTTAATTGTCGCGTGAGCTGGGAGCTTTGCTGCCTAATGGTGCAAAAGAGATCTCAGCTGTGCCAGAGAATTAATATACAGTGCCTAGTCAACAATGCCGCTATGTAAATATTATTTACGTGCATTCCCTGTTTGCCAAGCCGCTGCCCGTGTGCTGATTCCTGGGGAATGGTGCTTAACAAAGACCACGCAGTGGTTTTTGATGGATATACGGCGCTGGCGGTCTCCTCAGGGGACAGAGGAGCATCAAAGGCTTTTTAACAAAGTGAAATGCTTCAGAGGGGACAGAGATCATGGACGCAATGGGGTGAAGCGGAGAATGCTAACAGATTAGTGAGCACTTCAGTTTAATCGGTCCAATCCTCCAGCCTGGGTCTCAAAACAATGATTTTGTCAGGTCCTGGTGTGAATTGTCCATTATTGTCTATATTTATGGTTTCAATGACCTTAAATAGAATCTTTATTTGAACATAACCACTCATTGACTTATTGGCCCGTTTTCACAGGACAATGAACAGCAAAGTTATGCTACGCTGAAGTCAAAGAACACTAGCGCTAAAGTGTCAGGTCTGAAGCCCGGCACGAGCTACATCTTCCAGATTCGGGCCAGAACCTCAGCTGGCTGTGGGCGATTCAGCCAGTCAGTGGAGATACAGACCGGCAAAGCAAGTGAGTGTTAAATTATTACTAGTGCCTAGTGCTACGCAGGGGCAGACTTAACCATTAGGCAAAGGTAGGTGACCGCCTTGGGCCCCCAAAAGCCAAGGGCCCCCTAAAATGCTTTTCATATAGGATATGCGCATTAACGGTTGCTGTTTACGGTGTTTATTACCATTATTTATTAGTCAGTGGCGCCTGCAGATGTAAGGCACTGTGAGTACCATGAGCGCTCAGACTGACCTCAGATTTGCCCCACAAACATTTCAGCAGTTATCATAGGCCTGTGTGTCCCATATTTCTGTCGACTGAACCAGCCATGCCATTAATTATGAATGTATCAGTCTTTTGCATGCCAAAGTCAATTTCTGCATAGAAATATTACGCCAAAAAAATCGTGCTATACTACACACTTTAATGAGATCGGGTTAGCCTACAACAATTAATTTGTTGGCTATTTTACAAATGGGAATACAACGAATTCATGACAATGTTTTACATTCAAGCTACCCATAAAATTTATAGTGAAAAGTACTATAAAAGCATCTGGAATGTAATAAAGTAATTTTAAAGTGGTTTTTAAAGCATTTGCTGCATGGGTAAAAAAAATAGGCTAATAAAATAATTCACATATTAAACAAAATTGCGTTGCAGCAAATCCTGTAAATTTTAAGGTAGCCTATTCAGAACAGAGCAACATAAAAATCAGAAAAAGCAGCTATCAGAAAATCGTGCTATACGCACTTTCATGAGATTGGGTTAGCCTACAACAATTAATTTGTTGGCTATTTTACAAATGGGAATACGACGAATTCATGACAATGTTTACATTCAAGCTACCCGTAAAATGTATAGTGAAAAGTACTTTAAAAGCGTCTGGAATGCAATAAAGTAATTTTAAAGCTGTTTTTAAAGCATTTGCTGCATGGGTAAAAAAAAATAGGCTAATAAATAATTCACATATCAGACAAAATTGCGTTGCAGCAAATCTTTTAAATTTTCAGGTATTCAGAACAGAGCAACAAAAAAATCTGAAAAAGCAGCTATACAATTATAGGACAAAGTTTTACACATATGCCATTATAATTTGTGTTTTATTTTTTAATTGTACGGAATTATAAAATAAAACGCAAATTATAATCGGGCTTGTTTTAGGCTTTTCCTTATTTTTATATTTTAGACGTCCATCAATTATGGTGATGAAAAAAATGACTCGCCATCTCCTCATTGGATATATAGATTTTATTTTAGGCAAGTCCTGATGATTTGAGAAGGCTAAATTGAACATATAGGCTATGATTGATGAATTCTCTGCCGCTGGCCGTTACTTAAAAAAAACGTACATATTATCGAACAAAAACGTTTTTCTAAATCTTTTCATCCACCGCTGTTTTGTTCTCATCTGTGAGCATGCTCTTAATATATGTATTTTACCCTTTCGTTGAGTTTAAAACGTGTGACACATTCGTTCTACTCTCACTGATCCCTCAAAAGAAATCCTGCAGGCGGCCCAGGTCCGAGTTGAACGTGCTTTTTGTGTACCCTGCTTGAAGGAGATGAAAATACTATGCATCTGAAGCTGTAATTAAATATTGAGAAACAGTGTGTATTATATGTTTATAATTTAGAAACACTGGACACAACTATGGGGCACCATTGTGCAGCAGCAAGCATCACAACAAAAAAGGAACCTCAAGGTTGATCTAGGAAAATGTGTGAAAATGTATAGGGCCCCATTCCTATATTTTGCCTGGGGCCCCCAATTCACTAAATCCGCCCCTGGTGCTACGTCCATGAATAATACTTAAAGCATGTGAATTGTTGAGGAGAGATGTGCCATTATTATTTTTTTATATTTTTAAAAGTGATTGGACAATTGGATTTTCACCAGCGAGAGTAATGTTGTTAATGTGAACAAAACATAAGGAGAAAACAAAAGTTTGTAATGTTTTTTGTTCTTTTACATATTTATATTTATTTATATTTATATTTATATTTATATTTTTATTTTTATTATATATATATATATTTGCTGCACAGAAGGGTTTTACTGTTCAAATTAAATAGGAGGAAAAATGATACTTCTTAAGAAAAATATTAGTACTCTCCTGAATAAGCTATTTCACATAACAGTTTATATATACTCCACAAGACAAAATAATAATTATATTATTATTTATAAAAATGACCCCATTCAAAAGTTTACTTACCCTTGAATCTTAATACTGTGTGTCGTTTCCTGGATGGTTCACAACTGTCTTTCTGTTTTGTGAGAGTTGTTCATGAGTCCCTTGTTGGTCCTGAACAGTTCAACTGCCTGCTGTTCTTCAGGAAAATCCTCCAGCTCCCGCACATTCTTTGGCTTTCCAACACTGCATATTTGAGCCCTTTCCAACAGTGACTGTATGATTTTGAGATCCATCTTTTCACATGGAGGACAATTGACGGACTCATACATAACTATTATAAAAGGTGAAAACATTTACTGATGCTCAAGAAGGCAACACAATGCATTAATTTAAATTTTCAATTTAAATGTATTTATAAAGCACAACTAAACACAACTACCATTGACCAATGTGCTGTACAAAAGTAACCATTAACAGAATTAAAACAAAGACAAGGTCACAAATAAAACTTATATAAAAATAAAATAAAAAAGGCAAAGCAAATGCATATCATGAATAATAAGCCAGATCAAATAAAAATGATTTTAACCTAGATTTAAAAAAGGATAGTGTAGGGGCAGTTCTGATTTCTGTAGGAAGACTATTCCAAAGTCTCAGAATGAGCTTTAGAATCAGAATGAGCTTTTTTTTTTCAAATTTGAGGTGTAGACTAAGTATGTGTGTTCGATAAATAAGTGTATGAGTGTATAAATAGTGTTGTGTGTTCCACAGTTATTGTCAAGTCTCGGAGCGGCTACGGCGAATGCTCGATCACCCCTAGACTTGAGTCTGGTTCTAGTAACCACCAAGAGCCTTAAATTGGCAGACCTAAGCGCTCTTGCAGGTTGGTGGTCTATCAACAAATCGGAGAGGTATGAAGGTGCTAAACCATTTAAAGACTTAAAAACCAATAACAGTACTTTAAAATGAATCCTGTAGCGCACAGGTAACCAATGTAACAACTGAATGACAGGGGTAATATGCTCCCGCTTTCGAGCTCCCGTCAGGACTCTGGCAGCCGCATTTTGAACCATCTGAAGACGGTTTAAGGAAGATTGACTGATCCCCAAATAAAGAGAGTTACAATAATCAAGCCTCATGGTGATAAAAGCATGGATTACTCTTTCAAAATTAGTAGTTCAGGTGATATGTGAAAGTAATGTTCACTTTTTCATAAAAGCATGAAACTTGGTACACTTGTATAGTTTACAGCCCTAAACATTTTCAGAAATGGAGCCATCGCAAAAACACCTCGTGGTTGCCATGGCGATCATTTTACTTTCCGCCATAACGAAATTATGTATTTTGTGTCATATCTCCTGAACCAAACATGATAACACAGTATATAAATAATTGTAATGTGTATTTCCTTACCTCTCAGGCAGAGTAGTGTAGTGTGTTTCCAATACATTCTTGTTCTCTCTCAACAACGCTCTAACATCACACGCAGACGGCAACGCAATCAGGTGAACAGTTAGTGGTTAATTCAGTGACTTTATGAGAAGGATTACAATGAAATCTCAGAAGATGCAGAATG
>NW_015642820.1:365706-400747 GCF_001515625.1 Sinocyclocheilus rhinocerous
TCACTCTCTGGGCCAGGGTTGTCTATTATGTTGTCCACAAGGGGGAAGCCAGAGTCCTGCATGCGGGCGGGTACACACAGGTGAACCGCTAATATTTGATGTAACGGGTGGAATAACATTTATGTGTAGGGTGTGATGCGGGTGCGGGCCGGACAGTGACAAGCACGGGCGGGTTGCGGGTCCAATAACCAAGACTATGTCGACTCGGTCCAGTACACGCTGAGAAATGTAGCCAATCTGCCACTGATTGACAACTGTAGGGGCGCTCTTTGCTTGCTTTATGTATTTAATCTATTCACAATTTGAATAAAAGTTTTAATAAATGAGTTTTGTCTACCTCATGTAGGAGATTTAATGCAGGTGTGCCTCGGATCCCAGTTTTAATGTCAAACGTGTCGGGTATTGGATTAAATTAGTGTTGCTGTCAGATAATGTGTTGGGTGTTCAGTTAATTACTGCGATTGTGAAATGAAGATCATTTCACCAGCCTGGAAAAGTGAACAAAAATGCCTTTCTGTGATGTTACCACGAAACATCGCTTACTTACAGATCTCAGGCTTCTGGAAGGAATGTAGATTCGTAAGAGTGAGGAGGACGTAGGAGGCTGCTGAGCCTTTGGCTGTTCTGTACGCAAACATCAATGTCTTGAACTTGATGCAAGCTGCAACCGGTAGCCAGTGCAGAGAGATAAAGAGAGGTGTGACATGGGCTCTTTTGGGCTCATGGAAGACCAGTCGTGCCACTGCATTCTGAATCATTTGTCAAGGTTTGATTGCCAATGATGGAAGTTCAGCCAGAAGAGCACTGCAATATTCTAGCCTAGAAATGACAAGGACCTGGGCAAGAAGTTGTGATGCATGCTCTGTTTGGAAAGGCCTCATCCTCCTGATGTTGTGCAATGCAAACCTGCATGATCGAGATGTCTTTACAATATGGTCCTTGAATGATAGAGCTGTGTTGTCATCAGCATAGCAATGGTAGGAGAAACCATGTGCTTGTATAATGGGTCCCATTAATGTAGTGTATATGGTGAAGAGGAGGGGTTCAAGAACTGATCCCTGAGGAAACCCTGTGACCAGTTGATGTTCTTTGGATACCTCTCCTCCCCAGGAAACCCTGAAAGACCTACCTGTGAGATAAGATTCAAACCAGAGGAGTGCAGATCCGGTGATGGTAGACAGGAGAATCTGATGATTCACAGTGTCAAAAGTGTCAGAAAGATCCAGCATAATAGGAACTGATGATTTGGAATCAGCTTTCGCAATCTGCAAGGCTATATTGACAGTAAAGCAGTCTCAGTTGACTGGCCGCTGCTGAAACCTGATTGGTTAACATTCAGTTGGTCATTCTGTGAAAGAAATAATGTAACTGTGTCTTTAAAGGTGTGAACCAAATGGTCCATTCCATTAGAATAACAAAGGAACAGCATTCCTCAGGAACGTCTTGTAGATTGCAGGATCTCCAGCAGGAAGGTCCTAACAGTATCTGTTTTTTCTAGCCCTTTTGTCTTCAGGTATAAAATTCTATCCCACAGACAGAACTTTGGGAGAAGCTAGGATTCATACAAGGGTTAAGATTGTTTGAAGGAAGACATGCTATCATCGCTATTGAAGAACTGATACACTACATCTTCAAAAAATTCTTCTCCCCACACAAATTTTGGTCAAGCCTACTTAATTTTTGCATTAGAGAAATCTAGTACATTGGTGAGCCACCCAAAAGACTGCTCAGCAAAAATAGAGATGATACTACATGGATACTAAAGATGATGATACATGGGGCAACTTTTTAGGTTAGAAGGTGTAATATGCACTGGCGTACCTTAAAGGGGTCATATGATGCTGCTAAAAAGAACATTATTTTGTGTATTTGGTGGGTCGCCGTGATTTTGCCAAATAAGACATGTTCCTGGATCAAAGTAACAGATAGAGGAATTGGTGGCACACAGGTAGTAATATGTAGGTTAAATGTAATAAAGAAATGATCAGAGATGTCTAGAAGTTTAACCAAATGTTGTCTGTGATACAATTGCATGTGTAAATTAAGTCAAGCTGGTTGCCTGCAAAAAAAAATATTGCATAGGGAAGAGTAGGTTGAGTATTTCCAATTATTAGAAAAGAGAAGACCAGTACCCTTCCAACCTGATGGGGGGTGTGAGAGAAAGGGAAGTTGTTAGAGAAAACAGCAGGGGTTGCGGAGTAGTCTGGATGAATCCAGGTCTCAGTCAAGCCCAAGATACTAAGAGTAGACTGAGAAGCAGTGGCCAGAATGAAGTTTGTTGACAGCTGACTGACAATTCCAGAGACCCACAGAAAATGACAGAGGTGCAGCAGAAGAGGTGCAGATAGGACGTAGCTTAGCAAGATTGCGTTGCCGTCTGCGTGTGATGTTAGAGCATTGTTGAGAGAGAACAAGAATGTATTGGAAACATACTACTGCCTACCCGACTGTGCCTGAGAGGTAAGGAAACATACACTTATTTGAGATGATATTTTTTTTTATATCTCTGAAATATATGACTGTATTCTTGAAAAAAGTCTTTTATTGTATTATTGAATAAAATATTAGTTAAGCTGGTGTGTGGTGGGCGTTCTGGCACAAAATGGCTGCTGTCGCATCATCCAGGTGGATGCTGCACATCGGTGGTGGTTGAGGAGATTCCCCCTTCCATGTAAAGCGCTTTGAGTACCCCGAAAAGCACTATATAAATGTAACAAATTAATAATTAATTAATTAAAACAATCTTTTATTGTACTATTGAATAAAAAATTAATAGCCATAATATGGACTTTTGTAAATGCTGTGGTACTGTGATGCTCAGATACTGTTATTTCCTTATCACATTGCTGATTTCACCATTAACTCTTCACATGAACAGTTTTTGTATATGGTATCATTGTAATCATTGACCATCAAAACATAGGGGTAGACATCACCTTTTTTGTGTTACCTTGCTTGGTTCAGGAGATATGACACAAAATACATAATTTGGTTATGGCGGAAAGTAAAATGGTCGCCATGGCAACCACGAGGTGTTTTTGCGATGGCTCCATTTCTGAAAATGTTCAGGGCCCTAACCTGTACAATTGTACCAAGTTTCATGCTTTTATGAAAAAGTGAACACATTACCTCAAATTTTAGACTATAGTAAAAGAAAGAAAGGACTTAATTTTTACCAGTGTTCACAACTGATAGAAGCTTGACTTCACAACTTGGTTAACTTGCCTATCAAGCTTTAAGGCACTGTCCAACACCACACACAGATTTTTCACGTACGGCTTTACATAAGGTGCCAGAACACCAAGATTTAGATTTGGTATACAGTATGTATCAGAAGGGGTAAACACCACAATCTCTGTTATACTCTCATTCAGACTTAAAAAATGTAGGGACATCCATGCTTTAACATCCAAGAGGCAGGCGGCCAACGGGTCTAATCCATTCTTATGTTTCAAAGGAAGATATATTTGTGTGTCATCTGCATAACAATGAAAACGTATAGCATACTTCTCAAAAATAGATCCGAGGGGAAGCATATACAAGGAAAATAACATGGGAGCTAGAGTAGAGCTTTGAGGGACCCCACAGGTCAAAGGTACAGAAGAAGAGTGAAATTTGCCAATATTAACTGAGAAACCCCTGTTCGTAAGATAAGACTGGAACCAATTTAGGGCAGAACCTCTAATGCCCAAGAGGTTATTAAGATACTGTGGGTGTAAACTTTTTGAATTGGAGTATTAAATAAACAGTAACATGCAATTTTCATGATCCCTCTTATTTTATTAAAATTATTAACATTTTGCATATTCTGCAAGGGGCATGTAAATTTATGAGCATATATATATATATATATATATATATATATATACATACTGTGTATATATGAATTTATCTGTATATATATAATTTATGTTTTAATTTATTAATTTAATAATTATTAATAAGAGTGAGTTATAATACAATTTGAGTCAATAAACAGAAAATCAAATGAAATACATTGTTTAATTTTGGTACATTTAATCTCTTCTTAACCAGCATATAGTTGTAATTGTTATTTGTTTTTGTACATATTTATATTTGTTTATGATTATTTTTAATTAAAAAAATATTTGTATTTTAATGTTTTAATTTATTTATGTATAAATTAACTAATATTTTTATTATAATTTCTAAATTATATTATATTTTTTAAATGTATAATTTTTAATTCTATATTTAATTTTATATAAATATATTTAAAATATATTTTTTAATTTTTTTAATATATTTTGGCATGAATATATATTGGAAGAAGTGAACTTTAATATAATGACAGAATTTTATTAAAAATTTTATTATATGGTATATTTGTGTTAAGAATATCCAAGTATCTCTCATTAATCTCAAAGTGTCTCAAATCAGTGTCCTATATATGGCATCTCTCATGCACCAAAAATGATCTAAAAAAAAAAAGTATACATTATACCTTAAGTTTGCATATTCGTGATGCACCTTACACTGCTGGTTTCATATGTTGTTTTCGTTGTACACAAACATGCCATTTCTGGCCGAAAGTCTCCTGCAGTGAGAAAACTGGTGATGATTCAGAGTGTTTAATGACACGTTTGTGTTGATATTTGAGTTCTGTTTTTCTTCGCCAGCTCCCCTGCGAAATACCAACATGACGATTGTCTGGATCTGCATGGCTTCAGTAACAGGCCTGGTGACATTTCTGGCCATTGTCATCTGCAGAAAACGGCAAGAGGAGTACTTTGAATTGTCTGCATTCATTTTCCCTGCTTTATTCTGTTACATGGGATAGTTCATCTAAAAATACATTCTGCCATCATTTACTCACTCTCGCGTCTTCCAAACCTGTATGACTTTCTTTCTTTATTTGTTTCTGTGACTGAATCACTGACGGAATGAGCTGAATTTTTGAATTATTCTGAACTGAAGCTGATCCGTTAAAAAAAATGATTTGACTCAAAAGAATGATTCATTCACAAATAAAACATCTCTACTTCTCTCATAAATGCGCCAAGAAGAAGAGTAGGGTGGATGTTTAGATTTTAGTTGCTGTTGCAGAAGTCATACAGGTTTAGAACAATATGAGTGGGAGTACAATTGTCATTTTTGGGTGAATCGTTCATTTAAGAGAATATTCTTGCCAGCTTCCCATCCTGAAATGATCCCACTTAAACACCTCTATGACTCATTCTGTAATTATCTATGAAAGAGGGGATATATTTAGGTACATGTACACCCTCAAACGCATACCTCACAATGGAAACTTGATTTAATTGATTTTGGACTAATAACACTGCAAAAATATCCTTAAGTCATATATAGCACAGAAATAAACAAATCCCATTCATTTTCTCCATATAAAAAGAAAGTGCTGCGAAATATCACGAAACTCCTGAAGCATTGTGAATGATCCAAAGTAATGTTTGCGCAAGTTTGAATATTTTGTTCTAATGTATTTCATACTTGCAATTCTCAATAGTTTTGTTTTATACCATTGTTTCTGATTTAATCATTTCTTTCATAATTTAAAATACTTTTTTGCTTCGAAACAAATGTTCAGTATGATTCATCTCAGAGCTGCTTGATTTGGATCATGACTTGAACTCTCTATTGAAGAAGTTTATGGAATCTCAGTGGAGAAAATGAATGTGAAAACACTGAAAAGTGGGTGGTTTCTGTGGCTCTGTTGCTTTTTGATGACAGCAACTTAGTTTGTGTTAAATAATGAATTTGATTATACTTTATAATCACTTACTTCAATGGACGGACACTTTCTCATTTTTTAAAATATCTATAAGGCAGTGGATTAAGACACAGAAGACGTTTGATATCCACATGTGAAGCAAAAATGTCTTGACGTTCTTAAACATCGAGTTAATTAAGTTTTACATGCTTTATTATTAACATGTGGGTTGTATATCACAAGGCCCTTTAAAAACACACACACACAATATTTCTGTTTCTTCTTCTGGTTTGCGTTACAGACATTGTGGGTACAGCAAAGCTTTCCAGGACTCAGACGAGGAGAAAATGCACTACCAAAATGGCCATGGTACGAGAGACACTCTTTCCCCCCATGATAATTCTCTTTTAATGAATTTTAGGCAGGAAACTATTGCTTCTTTTGGTCCAATATCTTGTTGTACCTGCTGTCTGGGCCCTTCAGAGATTGTGGCTGTGACTGAAAATTGCTTTCATGCTGCAATATGTGACCAAATGCTAATTCTGTTTATTCTAGTATCATTTCCAGAAGCCAGATTTTATATTGATCCCCACACATATGAGGACCCCTGCCAGGCTGTCCACGAATTTGCCAGAGAAATTGAAGCGTCCAGGATCAAAATAGAGAAAATCATCGGTTCAGGTACAGCTGTCCTCAGTGATTGCGTGAAATACACCTGGGCATCTGGGGAATACATGAGAAATGCTTGGAACAAGATCAACAGAATATAAAGTTCTGCTCAAAGAATATGCAAGATGCTTATCAATTTTATTTGAAAAATTATGAAAACCCATGAAAGAAAAATGTGTTACTTGAAATAAAATAAACATTAACTGCAATAAAATACAGTATATAAAAAATTATGCAGCTTCATCGGGGCAGTAATAAAAAAAAACAAGAAATACATTTTTTTATTTATTTGTAGCATTTTTTTTTATTTAAAAATGCTAAACATCTCGTGAGAACCACTGTGTTTAAACGTTTCGTTTTAGTATTACTGTTAAAGCGGTCAGATATCATGTGAATTTCATTGTGAAGGTTGAAAGCGTTTGAATCTAAACCCAGCACGAGTGGACACTCTCCAGTGTCTAATCTTCTTTTCTGGCACACTTCAGGAGAGTTTGGGGAAGTGTGTTACGGCCGGATGAAGCTCCCGGGGAAACGTGATATCCCGGTGGCTCTGAAGACTCTTAAAGCTGGCTACACCGAGAAACAGAGGAGAGATTTCCTGGGAGAAGCCAGCATCATGGCACAGTTCGATCACCCCAACGTCATCCACCTGGAGGGAGTTGTTACCCGCAGTAAGCACTTTACAAGAATATCAGTGAAGGGCACTTATTATTGCGAACTCTTTGAAATACACTATTTTGTGTTAAAAAATATTCCATACCATTTATGTAGCAGAATGTTTACTCTACATCTTAAACACATTATTTGATTTTGATTATATAATTGAATAAAATGTAAATAGATTTTTATAAGAATAATGGTTAACACTTTAGTATAGGGATCAATTGTTGCTTATCAGCATGCCAATATATATATATATACAATTTTTGTACTAATTTTTTTTTTAATCAGTGTTGTATCTTTTTACCAAATTAATTTAAAATGTATTATATATAAATAATATGTATAAAAAAAAATGTAATATAGTTTATAAGATATTAAATGCAATATTATATATCATTAATAGCTATTTTTAAAATATTTTTTTATTAAGCCTACACTTTTTACGTGACAAAACGCTTTGGAGTGTATCAGACGGCTAACCGACCTCTCGGGGTGTTTGTGGCGGTGGTGGCGGTGTGGACGGTGAATTTATTTATTTATTTATTTATTTTGTAAGTAGTCTACCCCTTGAAGTTGATATAGACCACTTCACCTCAGACTGGGGTCCTGATCACCCTGTCAAGGTTTATTTTACAATAACAATCAGATAAATGTACATCACTACTTCATCCAGTAAATAATTCACCCACAGTTGGATAAAAAGAAAAGAAAACCCACAGTTCTGTTTCTCTTCATTCACACTTGCATCACCTCTCCAATCTCTTGACATATTTCTCTTGTTCTTTCCCCTGTTTTTGCATTCTCTACTCAGGCAAACCGGTAATGATCATCACAGAGTACATGGAGAACGGCTCTTTGGACTCTTTCCTGAGGGTGTGTAAACATGTTTGTGTTTGTTCTCGTATATCTCTGTAGTTTAACTGAAGCTAAACTTCACAGATTTCTCTCCCTCTTCTTGTTTTTCTTCCCTCGAAACAGAGACATGACGGTCAGTTCACCATCATTCAGCTGGTGGGGATTCTGCGTGGCATAGCAGCTGGCATGACTTACTTGGCTGATCTGGGGTATGTCCACCGGGACCTGGCTGCCAGGAATGTTCTGGTCAACAGTAATCTGGTGTGCAAGATTTCAGACTTCGGTCTGTCACGCGTGCTGGAGGACGACCCTGACGCAGCCTACACCACCAGCGTGAGTTTGTGAAACCGGGAGCATACTCTACAATGCTTGGTGTTTTTCAGACACGCTTTGGTTGTGTTTTCTCCCTAATCTTTGTCATCTTCTGTCTTCATTGGATTTTAGGGAGGGAAGATCCCGATTCGCTGGACGGCGCCGGAGGCCATCACATATCGGAAGTTCTCCTCCTCCAGTGACGTATGGAGTTATGGAGTGGTGGTGTGGGAAGTGATGTCATATGGAGAACGACCATATTGGAACTTGACCAACAGAGATGTGGGTCTAAACTACACTACTGGCTACATATATGTTCAGAATAGTGCAGAGTTATTATAGTTAACTAAAACTGAATCTAAAACCACAGGGGAAAAAAAAAACTAAAAAAAAGTATTTATGTGAAACAAAACAAACATGAACTAAAAATAAATAAACATAACTATATACAGTATATATGTGTATATATATATATATATATGTATGTGTGTGTATTGAAAACAAGTTTTATTATTATTATTATTATTATTAAACAGAAAATATTAAAATAAGAACTGATTCAAAATATTAATAAAAACAATAATAGCATCTCAAAGATACTAAAATAACACTTAATAAATTGCAAAAAAAATCTTAATGAGTATATATGAGTATAATGAGTATATAAGTAAATTTATCTTACTTTTTTTTTTTTTAGAATATTTCAACTAAAATTCTATTTCTATTCTATTCTGCCGTTCTGAGTTCGAATCCCGACTTGAGGACCTTTCCCGATCACGCCCCCCTCTCTCTCTCACTTTGCTTCCTGTCAGCTCTTTTCTGTCCTATCATAATAAAGGCGAAAATAAAAAATAAAAAAATCTTTAAAAATAATAATAATCATAATAGTAATTAAAAGCATGTATTGCATGAAAATGTATTTCCAGTGTCATCCAGAAGTAAAATCGGCTGCAATTTATTGCATTTTGACTATTACCAGTTAAGACAAAAATTTAAGTAAACAAATATACATTTTTTAAATGAAATGAGCATAATGTGATCATGTGATAAAAATGTAGTATACTGCTCTTTGTTAATTATCTCTGCAGAATGCTGCTCATATTATTATTCTTTTTTAAATAGGTATGTCGTATTTAGTGTACTTTGCACTATGCAGCAAGCAGTGTAGTAATTCCATTCCAAACATAGCGAAACATCAGCCACAGTGGAATCATTTTGGCAAGACAAACAGACAAATCAGTGCAATTCCCCAACTTTTAATTCAGTTTGATTGTTTTTTTCTGCAGGTGATCAAGTCCGTAGAGGAGGGCTACCGGCTCCCGGTCCCCATGGGCTGCCCCGGTGCCCTCCACACCCTAATGCTGGACTGCTGGCAGAAAGACCGCAACGAAAGGCCCAGATTCTGCCAGATCATCACGGTCCTGGACAAGCTGATCCGGAACCCCGAGAACCTCAAGTCAATGGGCACATTGTGCAGGTGAGCGGCCAGCAATCGATACGCCGCCTTCAGGGGGATTTACCCAACAAATGCACTTTGTCTGCGTCAGATACGATCCGTTTTAAAAGTCTCGCAAAGTTGACGAGAAAGTTTCATCCGAGTGGCTGGGAATACGGCGGGCCGCTTTAAGACGCAAGTGTACATTTTCCAATAAGCTCATCTCAAATAGATGTGTAAATAAAAGACCTCTGCGCTATATTGACATTGATCTGCCGAAAAAGAACGCTTCTGCTTTTACAATTGGACTTATATATATAAATTGCTCAGCTCGGAGCGCATGTCCTGTCAAGCTGCCGGTGCATATCCAGATGCGCTGATGGGAATAAATAGGGATTTCATCCCTGTATTAATCTACCCAAAGCGGCCAAATCTACAGCCCCCCCTCCCCTTTCCCACCTTCTCTATCATTTTAACTCATATTGATTTTCTGCCCACGCTCGCCGCATTTCAAAGGTACATCTCGTACGCGCCTCCTCACTCCCCCTGCTCTCATTTCAGACTAAATAGTCCTTTGATGAACAGAAGTATTCCTGATTTCACCAGCTGCAGATCTGTGGACGAGTGGTTGGACACCATTAAGATGGGCCGTTATAAGGACCACTTTGCCGCAGGAGGGTATCTGACTGTAGGACATGTGATGAGCATGAAACAACAGTGAGTTGATTGAGTTCTTACTCCGTAACACGATGGAGCGCTTCAGATTGCTAATGCAGAAATGAAGCCTTTGAGATGAATCATCGCAGGGTTCCAGCTGGCTACGTGGATTTAAGCGCTGAGGTAGATGGAGGACAGATTGGAGGTGGCTTTAAGCCTTTGATTGATCGTCACCTCCTCAAGTCAGATGATCAATGAGCATTAGATGCAGCTTCAGGACTGTGTGTCCATTGTCTGTCCAATGGGTCAGTCAATGCTATACCTATTGGTCCAGTTTTAGTGGATTTGTAGACATTGCAGCCTTCAATCGATAGTTTTAACAGATGATTTCACGTTCTCAAACCTCTGCTCTCGATTTGATTCATTCCAGATGTAAAAATGTACTATATATTCTTTGTCCAAACTCATATGGCGTCATTTCTTCCTACTTTTTCACTATATTCCAAGTCTTCTAAAGCCATGTTGAAAGCTTTATGTGAGGAAAAGAGGTTGGTAATTCATAGTGTTGTTACTGTTATCTAATACTAAATTAAAATAAAATATAAAATATTAGATGAAAGCTTTAACCTAATGAAAAATGAAAATAAAAACTTAAATGGAATATAGAAATGTTGCCTTGCCAACTAATTGAAAATAGAGTTAAGAATAAAGTTGAAATGTTGAAAAATTAAGGCTACAACTGAAATAAAATTTTTTAGTAAAGACAAACTAAAAATAAAATGAAAAATAAAAATAAAGATAAAAGCTAATTCAAAATATTAATACAATATTAATAATTTATTCATTACTACAATAGTATTCAAATAATACTAAAATAACACTGATTAGTAATTAATTGAAAGCAGTTTTGTGGTCTTTTAGGGCTATTTTTTCATATTTTCTCCACATTTCATTAAAGGGATAGTTCACCCAAAAATGAAAATTCTGTCATTAATTGCTCACCCTCATGTCGTTCAAAACCCGTAAGACCTCCGTTCATCTTCGGAACACAAATTAAGATATTTTTGATGCATTCTGAGAGCTCTCTGACCCTCCCATAAACAGCAAGGGTCCTTACACGATCAACGTCCAGAAACGTAGCAAGGAGATCGTTAAAATAATCCATGTGACATCAGGGGTTCAACCGTAATTTTACGAAGCTACAAGAATACTTTTTGTGCGCAAAGAAAACAAAAATAACGACTTTATTCGACAATTCGTCTCCTCCGCGTCACCCTGTAGCGCCATTTTGGAGAGTACGTAAACAACGTATGCAACGTATGTACATGGATACGTTGTTTACGTTCAGATCAAAGCGTAAACAGCGTATCCGCATACATACGTTGCATACGTTGTTTACGTATGTGATAGACTCCAAAATGGCGCTAGGGTGACGAATTGTCGAATAAAGTCGTTATTTTTGTTTTCTATGGGAGGGTCAGACAGCTCTCAGAATGCCTCAAAAATATCTTAATTTGTGTTCAGAAGATGAACGAAGGTCTTACGGGTTTGAAACGATATGAGGGTGAGTAATTAATGACAGAATTTTCATTTTTGGGTGAACTATCCCTTTAACTATTCAATGTGCCTTTGCTATCCCCGGTGCTCAATTTTGAACCAAATGCCCTGTTTTGCTCAACAACATGCAGCTAGCTCATGTTGTTAGAGTTTCTTTATTAGATGTGGTCATAAAATCAGCCATAATGTCTTCAGGGTTTATGTTGTGTATAAAACACGTTCTTCCTTGACCAGCTGCAACCGTGCAGTTTGCAAATCATTTGTTTGTTTCAAATGTTTTTAATGAATCTTTTAACATAAAAAGCTTATAATTGGAGCTGCACAGTTAATTGCATAATTAATCATGTTTATGGTTACAATGGCCCTGATTAACTAATCTGGAAAAGGGTCAATTACTGCAATAGAAAGGTTTGTGTAGCATTTAACGGATCGTTTCAGTAACTATGGAAGATTGTTTCTGCCATGGGATAAATTTAAAAATAAAAAAGTAAAAAGGTAATTGCGACTTTTTGTTTCACAGTTCAGACTTTTTTTCTTGCATTTCCGAGTTAGTCAGAATTGCAATATAAACTTAGAATTGTGAAATATAAACTCAAAGTTCTGAGATAAAAATTCTGAATTTTGAGACACGAATTTGCAAATACTTTTTTAATTAAAAAAGCAGAAGTAGACTCAGAATTCAGTTCAGAAAAAATCAGATTTTTATTTATTTATTTATTTTTTCTCAGAATTGTTAGTTTATATCTGTATTTAATTTCTTGCAAATTCTGACATTTTTTGCATTTCTTGCATTCAGAATTGGAAGGAAATAAGTAATAAATAAATTGTTAGATAAAAGTATCAAATACCTCTTTTCATTTTTATTCTGTGGCAAAAAAATTTTTAAAAATAAAGTAAGGGATGTAGACTCAGAATTCAAAGAAAAAAAAGTCAGATTTATGTGTTAATATCTCTCAATTCAGATTTTTTTTTCTCAGAATTGTGAATTTATATATCCAAATAATGTCTTGCAAAATTCTGACTTCTTGCCATTCTTACTTTTCAATGGAGGGGGAAAAGTTGGAATTTTGTGATAAAATGTAAATAAATTTTTTTTATTATATATATATATATATATCTGTTTAAAATTTGTCTGTAGCCCACAAATAATGAGCGTGTTTTAAGTTCACTGAACACATTCCTCAGCTCGTTTTGGATGTTTACATTCATAATACATTCTATGAATCAAATATAATAATCACAGTTCTGAGGGAAATAAACCAAAATCTCCAACACCAGCATCTAATCACGTTTCTTTGTCCACTTCTGTCTTAGTGACATCCAGAGGTTGGGAGTCACATTAATGGGCCATCAGAAGAAGATCATGACCAGCGTCCAGATGATGAGAGCCCAGGTACTGAACCAGAGCGTGCCGTCGGTGCACATATAATCACGGACCCCGCCAGAACACAAGTACATATTGATCTGATACATGTTTGGGTACTTCAAACGACTGTCCCTTCCTAAACGAAAGCTGACATGGACTATTGTTACTGGGATAAGGATGGAGTTTTTCTTCTTCGGCGGGACTTTCTGCAATTATCCCTTTTCTCTTTTACTTTCTTTTGTAAATGTTTGGACTGCCTTAAATGACACATTATTTAAATATTGTTGTACATGGATAAAGATTTTATGAATTATAGAGTCATGAATATGTAAAGAGTGGACCTAGTCATGAATATTAAAAAGATGGAAATGAATATGCATAGTGTACAAGTTTGGTCACACCCACCGCAGCAGCACAACGGCATGGATGAAACTTCACGAGTGCCTCAAGTGCTGAGACATGACGCTGAATAAAAGACGAAACAATGAGACGCCACAGGAGAATGCGTGTTAAGCTACAAGCATATAATCTACGACGAGCCGAGACCCTCAAGAGGAAACATTTGGGCTCCTGACAAAAGCTGCAGAGCGCACAAGAATACGGACAAATGCTGAATTAGTCTGTTTTGTCTCTGTGGTCATAAAAAGGGAAAAGGCAATTATGTATGTCATGTGTTTGATTAAACACTCTGAAACTCAACCTGCTGTTATTTATTGCGTGCAGAATGGCGCCGGATCCCTCTGGAAATGGGAGGAATAAATATGTGTAAATGTTGGTCTGCAGAAAACAGAAACACTTTTAACTTTTCCTTACTCTTGAAATCTGTCTGAAATGGAATCTGTGCCGCTGGATTCAGAGTTCAGGCCAGTTTTACATTATTTATTGGTACCCTAAGAAAATCATTGAGTATTCTCAGTGTTTGGGCTGTTTTACGTCAACACATTAAAGATACAGTAATGAACTTGCGTCGTGCTAAAAGGCGTATCGCACATAATTGTGTGGATGTTGAAATAGTGGGACTGACTAATTTAAAGTCAACATGAAATCAAAACTGACCCTGTTTACTTTGCTAGATGTTGCTGGTCTTATTACGAACGATTCATCGGTGCATGTTTTTCCAAAAACATTTTGTTTTTGTAATTTTCCCCAAATATTCTCTGCCTCTTTCACCAGCTGAAAGGACGTTCTCCTCCAACCACTTTTCATGATTCTATGGAAGCTTGTTTCCACCATAGAAAAATAAATAAATACATGAAATAAAGGAATTTGCGATTAACTTTTTATCTCACAATTTAGATTTTTTTTTTTCACAATTCTGACAGAATTGTGAGAAAAAAAGTATATAAAGTCACAATTCTGAGAAGAAAAGTAAAATAAAAAAGAAAATAATTCCAAGATATAAACTCAGAATTGTGAAATAAAAGTGAAAAATAAAGTTGCAATTCCCTTTTTTATTTTTTTATTTGATTATCCTGTGGGAGAAAAGATCCCGCCATACATTCAATTCCCTTGTTGAATTTCCTTTTCAGAGAAGTAAAATGGGTTGTGAATGCCATTTCATGTTGACTTTACAAAAACACTGGACCTCATTTAATTTTTGAAAACAGGGTATTGTCTGTATGTTAATCTTTTTATTTATTAAATTATAATTATTCAGTTTTAATGATTAAAATACCTAATTGTGCATTTGTTTGTAAGACAAAGATGAATGGAGTTAGTTTCCCATGAATCATTTATGTAACTATTAATAAAATAAAGGTTTTTTTCGCTCTCTCTCTCTCTCTCTGTTTCTTTAAAAAAGAGCAATATCTGTAAGCAAACTGGAGTGCAAATAAAAACAAAACACTTCTATATTGTAATACATGTAACCAATCAGAGAGGACATTTAAATGTCATCATTATCAATATCATCATCATTTTTAAAATCCACCCATTCAAAATAATCCATGTCAACACAACATGAGTAAATCTGAGTCGTACAGTGTTTTACCTCAAATCAATTTTTTCAATGTTTTAATAATTTATTATTTTCTCCATTGTGAGATTGTTGTATTTTTTTAATCAAATTAATTTATTTTTCTATTATTATTATTATTATTATTATTATTAATTCTCCTTATGGTAATGAAAAAAACACTGTGCACACAATGTTTTAAATTCATACATATGAATTATCCATTAAAATAATTATGCATTGCAAACAATTCATTTTTTTTTTAAAGTGCGCATCTTTTTTTCTGTTGATCATGGTAAATTTTGACACTTCTTGACAGTTTTTGTGACATTCACAGGTATTTGGTGGAACATTATCATGCATTATCAAGTGTATGTGCATATTCTGTCCCAGACAGCACTTCAGTGACAGCAGAGCAATTGCTTTTAATGTCCGCTGGGCTTTAGCGCTTTCCTCTGAGAGGTTTCTTCATTACTTTAACATAAAGCTGTGAATTTAATGTCTTAAAATGAATCATGACTACACTGCATATATCAAGACACTGTCAGCTTGCATTGTCACATTATGAAAGTTGTCATCTACGAGGAGACCAAATATTAGCAACTGTTTTGTCTGTGTTTGCCTTTGCCAAGAGTATAACTTGCCCATTTGGATGGTTCTCTGCACGCTGAAACCATTCATGCGCAAATGTCACCTTGAAGCGGATTATACCCAGAATTCATTTCAGGTGAATGATCACATTTACAGAACCTGTACATGCACAACAAACGTCATTACACTGCAAAACCACTTCACTGCATAAAAAAATATAACTTTGTGCCATTTTTTAACCAAAATTTTTGCAGGTTTTGTGACACTGCATTTCAGATTCAAGAGAATATTAGGAATAAATTGAATGGAACACAATATGTCAATGTGATTTTAAATGTAAATGTTGAATATTAGCAACACTTCAGAGTTTGAAAATAAAATGTATTTTTTGTCATTTTTTCATTACTTTTAACTCTATTGAAATAAATAAATAAAATAAAATAAAATTTTGTCTCGTTTTCCAGTGCAAATATCTCAAGATCCTTAAATCAAGATACACTTGAGAAGTAAAATTACATAAAATAAGAGGCCTTAAAATTAAGTGAATTTATGATTAAAAAAGAACAAATATCTGCCAACGGCTCAGAAAAATCAACTTAATTCAAAGAGAAAACAAAATTTCATTCCCTATTGACACGTTTGCATAAACTTAATTGATTTTGTTCAATTTTTCAGAAAACAAAACGCCATATTTGCATCTCAAGTAAATATGTCTTAGATATGTGTACTGGAAAACAAAAGACGAAGATATTCCTTTTTTTGCAGTACATGTAACATTCAATGTCATGTACTTGTGAATTTAAGATTTTTTAAAAGTACAATTAGCTTGTAATTTAAAATAACAATAGTTGTGTAGTTAAAAATGTGGATTTGGAGACTTAGTGGTCATTGATGTAAAATGATGAAGAAAGTAAACTTAGGTAAACAACATATCTTTCTTATTTAATGCAAAGACTTTCAGACATTTTTAAGTCTGACTTAAGTGTCCAAATGCATTTAGGGCTTCTGCTTGACTATAAAGAAACAAACTGTCAACACTGAACTGATTTGCACTTCCCACAGACAGTTAAAGTGACTTTCTTCTGCAGTTAGATGTCAAATATTAGTCTGTCGCACAAAACTCTTAGATGAGATGCGTTCAATTCAAAGACAGCCTCGTTTCACAGCCTCAGCCCGTCGGAGATAACAGAGTTCACTGTTGCGGATGTGTGTTGTGACGACGTACGAAACTTGTCCTCCATCACTTTCTCATTCCCGTTGAGTGAGCACAGTCAGATAGGACACCGGGAGGTCACACAACAAGCTGTGCCACAATGTGCCGCCCTCCCACACTACATAATGCAAACTATTAGAATCAGATTATGCCACAGAAGACTTCTTACTATAAGTCAAGGCATTTTACAGATTGCACAAACACTGACATGTTAGTGTAGTTGACAGATATAATCAAGATTTTAAGTTAAAATATGTATCCGAATGCTTCAGGGAATGCAAAAATGAAAGAAAAAAGAAAAAAAAGGGTAACATTTTACAATAAGGTTCCATTTGTTAACATTAGCTAACATGAATTAAGAATGAAACATACTTGTAATCGCAGTTCATATTAATTGCAACATTTACTAATACATCATTGAAATCCAAATCTTATCTTTTAATATTAATGGACCTGAACTAACAATGAACAGTTGTACTTTAATTCATTAACATTAACAAAGAATACAAATTACTGTAACAAATGTTAGTTACCGTTAATGCATTAATTAACATTAACTAATGAATCGTATTGCAATGTGTTACCAAATAAATAAATAAATAAAATAATAATAATAAAAATAAGCAGCACAACTGTTTTTAAGATTGATAATAATGTTAAAACATGTTTCTTAAGTGGCAAATCAGAATGGTTTCTTTTTTTTCTCTCGACATGTTTATTCATGTATTACCATGATAAATGTACAATGTGCTTTCCTGAAAGAAACAACAATACAATATATTATTGTAATATGATTGTAAAGAAATACAATCATTTAACAGCCTTTAAAATACTGTGTGACATAAGTTTTGCTTCGAATAAACTACAGAAACCGCTACAAAGATGATAAATATACATGCATAAACAAACTTTAAATTGCAATAGTATTTAACAATATTATTGTTTCTGTATTTTTTTTAATCAAATAAATGCAGCCTCACTGAGCACTTCTTTCAAAAACAGCAAAAACTCTTAATTACCTTCTGGCCACCAAACTTTAGATATATTTTCACTTAAAATCTTTAAAGGCCCAGGAGTGTGACAAAATGAGTTGTATAACATTTTTATGAAAGTGCAAATATTTTAAATAAATATATTAATATCTTCCTATCATCCCTGACCACCTTTAAATTAAATAATATATAAAAATAAAATAATAATATAATATAATGAAATAAAATTATATTTCGTTTAGATGTCACAACTGCAAGTTATAAAAAACAATCCATGATGTCAGAAATCAGGATGCAAAGCATATTCAATATTAATTTGGACACTGTAAACAACACCATAAATTACTTTTGTCACCAACTGGGTTTAAGACAAATACATTTCAATATGAGTGTCCACAGTTATCCAAAGGAACAAAATGCAAACAGTGGCCTTCTTGTTGTTTCCCAAACATTTGCGATACGTGCAATTTATACAAACTCTTTGATTAAACATTCATGAGCACCTTGAATGTGTTTGTGTTTGCATGGGGTTTGTTGTAGTCTCAGTGCATACATTCGAAAAGAAAAATAACATTTGAGTCCACATGACCCACTTGTACAATGGAAAAGGTGAATTTGTGGCAACGATAAATGTTGGGCTAAAAAAAAAAGAAAAAAGATCACAAATAAGCTGAAAAGAAAATAATTAAAAATATATGTGCTACAAATATATTCTGTGCTTCTGTGAACTAGTACTGTATGTAAGCGGCTCTTAATTAGCCTAATGAATCTCACGACTATAGCATGAGTCATAACACCCTCATACTTGCATGCACAAAGAATGAAAGAGATTCACAGTGAGTGACCTAATTACCTGAACAAGTCGAATAAGGATTTCCCTACCCTGAGAGCAGATATTCATACGTTACTATTAAAATGTAATAGTGCCTTCATTAGCATATATGCAAATCGGCATCATTTCAATACAAAACCTTTGCTCTGCTGGCCTCGGCGTGCACCCTAACCACTCAAACTTTCCCTTTGATGTTATAAACAAAGTCTGTCACCGATGATCCTTATTTGCATGAATCTGATACAATCCATGCCGTGCAAATTATCACGCCCCCGGAGATATCAACCAGACAGAGGAGAAATTAAGCTCTAATTCCGAGGATAAGATATTTTAAGGGCCGAGAAAATGCATATGGTACGGGCTGAATGCTGAATCGGGCGGTTCCGTGGTGTTGCTGGCCCGGATTAAACCTTGTTAGTCACAGAGAGGCCTGACCGCCGATTCAACTTCACGGAGCTTATTACCGAAAAAAGATTCGCACAATAGAACTCAAAGTGTTTCCGTCAGTTCTCAGATTTACTGTGGCAGAATTTTCTGGAGGGCTAATTCAATGGCCAATAATGAACGCATTCCAGTGTCGTCGTTACCCTAGGAGATTGTTTTCAACACTAAAATAAAATGTCATTATCAATTATTTATCGTTCTTGTGGGTATTGTCTGTACGCAAAGCACAAATAACAACTGGCTCAGTGGTTGATTCAAAAGACAGCATAAAACACATCAGTCACATCAAAACCTTAATTATTTTATTCATTCCAGCATGGTCAGCAACCGCGATATGATTCCTTACAAATCTGAGCAAAATGTATAGTTTATAATCTTAAATCAGACCAAAAAAAAATAAAAAAAGACCAGTAAAGCTCACTAAGTACTGTACACTTCATATTTGCTCATACAAGTCAGAAAAAAAATCTCTCAAAAACATATCAAGATCTTTTTTATTATTATTATCTAAAGACTATATATATTTTTTAGTCTTTCTATTCATTAGTGGTATGGATTTTTCAATTAGGCCTACTCTTTCTCAAGGTTACCTAGTGACAGTCTTTATGAGTGACTCAATCAACCGATTGGCTGATTCCTTCTTTATGAGTGAGTCATTTGAATCATTCACTAAAACGATTCGTTCAAAACGTTGATTCATTCAGGAAGGAAATGGCGGTGTGATACTGTAACTGTTTTTGGCGGTGCAAATAACTGGAGATATTGGGTCTAAAATGTACAGTAAGTTACTCAAGTTTATCTTCTTGATGTACAAAAGCGATATCTAACAATCGTGCTGCCTCCGAAATGTAACTTCAATAACTTCTCTGAAACGGCTGCAGTCGTGGTATTCCTAACGTTACCTTTTCGACTTAAAGGACACATCTAATGAATTTCGTGTGAGCGGCTTTGACATAGGCTATCTTATGTATTTAGCGTGAGAAAGTAATTTCACAAACTTATTTACATGGTTGTTCCTTGAATTGTGCGTGTAATGTATACTAAACTAAGCTAAATATATCAGCATGCAAGTGTGATAGCCTATGTTTCAACCCATCTATCTATCTATCTATCTATCTATCTATAATTTTTTTTCTCCCTCAAAATTGTGATTCCTATTATAGGCCTGCTCCATGTTGATTTTCGTTATTTTTGTCATGAAAATAACTAATGTCAAAAAACAAAACCGTAATGCACAATGTAGTTTATTATTATTATTATTATTGTTGTTGTTGCAATTATTATTATTATTATTTATTTATTTTTTGCTTTAAGGTGATATTTGACCCACACAGGTTTTGAGATCCATTCTTAAATCTAAGGTAGTAGGCTACAAAATCTTAAAAACACTCTGCCTTTAAAAAAATTAAAACTTGGCCATAACAATTTATGCATAAACCCTAACAATGTCCCCTTTGGTTACATCTTTTCTCTTCCGAGGCTGTGTGTTTTGAAAGCAGTGTGACTATTTGAAAAGTTTGGAACTGTCCTAGTTAACGCACTGATCTTGCCTGTGGTTTGTTTTCCCAGCATGCCGCAGCTCCCCCACCGTTGTAGTACAAGGGGGCAGCAGCATGTTTGCAGGCGCAGCGATGGGTACGTTACCCCAGACAGAGTGTCTGTCTATTCCTTCCAACATTTCTGAAATTCAGATCCATGGATGTGACCTAAAAGTTTCAGACTTTCAAAAATCAAACAGAACATGAGATTTGAACAGATTTTGAGCTAATAGACATATTCTTGCCCATTGCAGCCATTAAGCCAGTGTGTTGCTATACAATTTCTAAGGTGTTCTAATGATGGGCCTCTTTTTCCATGTCAGTCTATGGGACTTTTAACTTGTTTTACTTTGATTTGTTTGCTTAGAAAAGTGCCATACCTATCTTTAAATCCATATTAGCGAAAGTAATAGTGATGCTTGTCTTGCTATTGTCAAAACTATTATATGCCCACCACATAGTTGAATTACACTGCAATCCAGTGACCCAAATATATGAATAGATGTAAATCCACATATGGCTGTAGTTATGGATAAAAAGAAGGCAAGCGAGAGTTGCTGGCAAAATTTCACACCTGTATCGCCGTGCATGTTTGTGTGGACAGCAACTACGCAAGACTGATTACCGGTCTGATTACTCTATGCAAATTACACTAATGTCCATGCCAAAAATACATTTTAGGGAATCAGCACGTTTCAATCCGGCTCTCATTAAGAACTCCAATGAGGAAGAGAGGCGAAAAAAACACGTGGAAATGGAGCACAGAATTTATGTGCATTGATCTCCAAACCCCTGGAGCCTCAGTCGTGCCCTAGCCTGATTTTCTCCTCCGGTCCGTCCTCTGGGCGCATGTGTTCGCTGGTTGAACCACTCACCGCTGGTCTGACTCTCCCGTGTGAAACCTACAGGCTAGCGTGCTTCCTCGCGGTTGTTGAGCATCAGCGCTTTGTGTTTGATAACATCTTTGCCTATTTGAAGGGAAATAAAAGTTCAGCACTTTGGATGAAAGAGAACCGCTTCTGTCTTTACGCGAACGCATTCTTCAGTCAAATTAGTAACACACTGTGCGAGGTGTGAACCTTAAAGCTTTTTCACCTTCAAAACCTGAAAACCTCCCCAAGATAGACGACCACGGTGGCAAAATAAATTAGACAGCATGGTAGCTGATGTGTACTGATGTGTCTGTACAAATATAGTCCATACTGCATATATTAGAACACTGTAGTCCTATATGTTAGAACAGGGGTTCCCAGCCGAACCCCTTTCATCTAAATAATTTACTTGAACTATCCCTGAGATTTCAAGTAATGTTCAAGCTTTTCAGTAAATAAAGATTTTTTCAGTTTCTTTAGAAAATGAAAGCTATATATGTCTCTGCAAAAGCAGACACAAAAATGGAAACTCAAAGTCAGAGTAATTTTTTTTTTATTGGCTAAGGCGTTTCGAGTGTTTTTAGTGTTTTGATACAGTATGTGGTTGCTAGGGTGTTTTGGGTGGTTACTAAGGTGTTGCTAGGCAGATGCATAATTTTAAATATAATTTATGTCTTTAACTTAGTCATTGTCCCGAATGAGTTTTGCACCAATGTGTTCTAACCTTTAAATGTATTAATTCTATACTGTATTATATAAAATATATTTTTAATTAAAAGTAATTAATTATTTATTTACATTTAACTTTAATTACCATAGTATAAATAATAAAATAATAAATATTTGCTTTTTTATGTTAAGGCAGCTGAAATATACACTGTAAAAATGATTTTTCAAAGTAGATAAATGAAAAAAAAAAGAAAATACTATCTTTCTACTTTTAAATTTCATGCCATTTTATGTTACTTGCCATTTCTATACAATCAGTTGTGAAATTTACTAGCAATTTCTGATGGAAAATGATTTCTACAACCAAATTTTCAGTGTGTATATAATAAATATTTATGAAATGTTAAAAATATATTTATATTTAATTCTATGTAATTTGAAAAATATTGTGTTACACTATAAAGATGACATTTCAAAATTAAAGAATTAGCTTTTATTACACTGAAGTTATTACAAAAATAATCTGGAAATGTTAATTTAATAAGATCAGAGATTAGTTTTTTAGTTTTATTTTACAGTTTCAATTTTACAATATATATTCGAATTGACATTCCATTAAAATCTCTCAAACCCCCTGCAGGTCCATCACAACCCCTATTATAAGACAGTTTTTACACTCTCTATTTGTACAGTATTAGGTAATGATTAAAACATAAATTATTTAGCCTATATTAATGTTGTTTTCAGACCTGAACCTGACCCAAACCCACCAGTTTGTATGTAGGTCCCATTAAGCTCGGGTTTGTTTGCAGATCTCTCATTAGAAAAACACAGATGGAGGACTGATTAACTCAAAATTGATTCCAGGTGGAGGTCAGAGATTGGAGTTTGTTCCTCATGCATGGTCTGTTTTTCTTTTAAACTTTATTCAATTTGAGTCACGCAGACTGCGGCACAGCAGCAAGGCCTCATGGGCCGCTCGGAGCTGCACACACATTCAGACCGTGCTGGTTTTGCACGGAAACGGCCAAGTGCCATCACTCCATCACCTGGTCTTGCCATCCAGCCTCACTAATTCCATGCTTTGGCCACCACCAACTCGCAATAGAGAAAATATTACTATTTTCAGCATCATATAGATGGGCTGGCCTTGCATGTTGTGCTGCATGTGAAGCATGTTTGTGTCTGTGTGCTTGAGCGTGTGAGCCAGTGGAAGTGAAGCGGTTCGTTTCTTTAGCCGTGATGTTTCATTCATGAGAGAGCTTTTCACTCAGCCTACACACCGCAAGGCTCAGAGTCACGAAACGAGCTGCACATGCAAACGGGCATTCAGACACACAACACTTCAATCCACAGCTTTCTGTTTCTGGCTTTGCTGATGTTGTTAGACTAGAGCATCATCTGTCATTTTCCTTGACTGCTCATGGACCATATGGTGAAGAGCATTCATCTGTAGTATTATTGCTATAAACATTTGATTTTTCTATAGATTAGACATTTTGAATATTTTAAAAGACAGATACCATTTATTCACATGGTACAAACCGTGTAAACAGGATTCTTAGCTACCACAATTTTCAAGTCTTTTCAGAAACAGGGAAAATGCAAAATGATAATAAATGAATTATAATCGTCCAAATCAGAACATCATTATTATAATTAAATCAATTAAAAAACAAGCAAAATATCACAAAATTATTAATGTAATTTTTCTAATCCATACAAATAATTGTTTCAATAAAATGCAAAAATGCTTTGTAGATTTTGTATTATCCATACATACCTTTAAAACCTGTCCTGTCTCAGCTGAAATGTTTTGCATTTAGTTTGTAAATATTACAATACATTTTCAAAAAATGTCACCTATTTCAACACAAAAACTTATGTTCAGTTGCTGCCAATTTTTTTAAAAGTATAATCAACTTGGTTGTAGAAATAATTAGAACTTAAAAACGTAAAAAAAAAAAAAAAACTTTAAAAATGTAGTTGTATTACATATAACTTTTTAAAAAGTTTAAATTGCTGAATTTATTTTGAGGAGCTAAAGTAAAGTAGTTGCCATGACTGATCATATAATTTTTTTTACAGTGTACTATCTCTCAACTCAAATAAACCTTTCAGTCATAGGCATGGGCCGATTACCGGTTTCAAGGTATACCGCGATTTGAAAATTTCACGGTTTCAAAACCGCTAATATTTTCCGTTATACCGTCCCTGCACTCTAAAATATGCTGGGTTGTTTCAACCCAACTTTGGGTCAAATATGGACTAACCCAGCTGTTGGGTTCAATTTTTTTTATTACATTTTTAACCCAAAACTTGGGTTAGTCCATATTTGACCCAAAGTTAAGTTGAAACAACCCAGCATTTTTTAGAGTGCGGTATGCGCTGTTTTTCATGTCTCCTCAAAGACTAAAAGTGTAGGAATCCCTCAGGTTGAGTGCAGTGTAGAGAGTAACACGACCCTCCTCCTCCTGTTGGTGCGAGCGAGCGGTCAGTCACGTGTGTGTAGGATGGTCGAACTTAAGGAGCTTCCCCTGGAATTTACGCAATCGGCAACCGGACGTTTTTTGTCTTATTGCAGCTCGTCTCTGTTCCACGACATTCTAATTTATTGAGATGCACCTGTATATGAATTATATAACTAAAATTAAATAACTCTAATTACACATTTAGGTTAAATAAAGATGTCAGTCTTTATTTTTCATCTTTTTAGGAAACAAATCAAAGAAAAATAAACAAATTCTACTGTTCTTAATATTATGTATGTTGCTAAAAAAATATATATATATTGTGTTCAGCGGAAAAAGTTTTTTTTTTTTTTTTTACCCAGTCATTTAAAAATAACACATTTTAGAGCTGTAACGACAATACCGTGAAACCGTGATATTTTTGCTTAAGGTTTTTTCAGCCAACAATCTAAGTTCCAGATGTTGTTTGTCATTTGCTTCCTTCAAGCTGAGACTTAAAATGATAAGAAAGTCACCAAGAGAGAATAGGAGAAACAATTTCAGCAGTGCCACATCTGCGTAGTACGGCTAAATTGAAGAGGCTGCGTGAATGCACCATTTGATTTGATTGCTTATGTAGATAGAGCTGGCAGAACGTTCTCTCTGAGCCTGTTCGCACAGATTTGAGGCAGAAGTAAATCCTGTCTGTGTCTACGGCACTCGGAGGAAGACAGAAATGCATTACTCATGCGGCACCTTATCAGCTAAAAGAGTTTGGCTATTGGTGCGCAATTAGACGTGCTAATCCTTTACTTAGGAAAGAGTAGTGAAACAGCCGCCATGTTGGGTGGGCTCTGACAGTCTCAACCTTGCCTGAGTGTTTTAATGTTTTTGTTTGTGCAATGAAACCCAAGCCCTAAATACCACCAGGAACGTCCATAAAAAATGTATTTGTGATTTTTGTCAAAATATACAGGTGTTTAGAAGGCTGCACAGTTGGGAAAAATAGCCCATATTACAGCCTACAATGAAAAAAAAAAGATGTAGAAACGGTTTTCACTCAGAAATTGCTAGTAAATTTCACAATTAATTATAAAGAAGTGGCAAGTAACACATTGACTTAAGTATTTTCATGTAAAACGTACTACAATTAATTTTATTTACAAACTTTGAAAAAAAAAATACAGTGTAGTTTTCACAATCCAATCAAGGCCTGGCCTGTATTATGTCACACTGAATATTCTTTATCCTGACTTAGTGATACTTCACATGAAGCTAAATGTGTTGCAAATACTTTTTTGTTGTGTTCGCGATTTGTTTTAAGTTAAAAGGCATTATTTGGTTTTGGGGTTGAAGATACTGGCTGATAACCCAATGGTTGTAGGTTCAAATCCCGGAAATCTTCAACATTACCTACACTGTAAAAAATGACCGTGAATTTAACGGTAAAAGACTGTAAAAATGCTACAGTAAAAACCTGTTAAATGGTTAACGGTAAATTCCCCTACTATATACGGTGAAAAACTGTATTGGACATTACATGTATTGGACATAAATTTTACGGTAGTACACCGTTTTTGGAAGTGAAAAATACCGTATAATTTAAAGTGAATAACCGTAAATTGACATTCCCAGAATTCCCTGCGTTATATTTCAAATTTGATGTTTTTTGTTGAAATAACTATGTTTCTTCTTAGTTTTTTCTTATCAGTTTTGTATATTAGGGTTGTGTGTTACACCTAATGTTGTTAAATGAATGTTTATAGCATTATTTCAGTTTCATGTGTGTTACCATGATGGTGTTTGGTGGTTGTGTGAATGACACTGTGCACCTTCTATATATGTTATTATTTAAAAGCTGCTTGTGATGGGCTTTGGTTCATCATGTGACTTTCTCATCACCACCTGCATTTGGTGGTTATCAGTGTATTACAAAGGTACAAAACAGATTTCAGTACTTCAATAAGTTGGTATATTAACATTATATCAGTTAATGAAATTACGGTATTTAACTGTAAATTAACCACAGCTGCCGGTTTTTTACCCTGAACGTCCATTAGGCACAGTGAGTTTATGCTGTCATTAGCGATACACATATTTTAGAAGAATTCATTTTAAGGTTGCACTGTAAAACATCATACATTTCATTATAATATATTGATAAAATGTGTAAAAGTAACAAGCTGTCAACTTTTGGGATCTAATCCACCTACTTGAGCATTTAAAGTCAATATAAATTATTTGCAACCCATTTCACTTCCATAATGTTTAATTTCAGAGTAAAAAACAAACAAAAAAACAATACAAACAATAACTGATTCGATCATACAAAGTGAGTGTTTTCCATATGGCTTTTTTGTGGCAAAATATACTATATGTAGAGTATATGCTTAATATATGTTATAAACAGCATGGCTTTAAAATAAAGCTTTAGGGTAATTTAAATATTGACATTGAAAATATATTTAAAAAATCATCAACAAATATATGAAGAAATATAAGTACATTTTAAGATATATTTGAAAAGATATAGCTTGAGAGTTCATGTGGCTTGGGACACGTGGAAAAATAAAATATTGTTTTAGAGACTTGCTGTTTCAAAGACACATTTTTGTCTCAGAAAACTACATTTTGATGTAATATTATGAAGTCGAACTGTAAATGTGGTCCATTTTTTATTTTATGTTGAATTTAAACTCATGCATAATAGCCATAGTTGTTAACGCATGTGCAGTATAATGCAACATGTTGAATTCATCAAACAAGATTTACCGATCTCATTCACCTCTCTTCTTCCAAACATTTCCTCTCTTCTTTCCGCTATTCTTCCCACTGTCAAAGAGATGCAAAATAAGACATTCATTTGATGAAACATGCTTGTTATTGCAGTAAATATACAAGGCCTGATTAATCACTTGGTTTATTGAAGTGTTACCTGCACATCCTGCCCTCATGTGCATCATTGTGCCCTTGCTATGATGCCATTGCTTTGGCTGCTGCCCAGCATACGCTTAGCTTGGCAAAAGTCTGGAGCTCCGCCAGCGCCTCCGTACGGCTGGCAGGCGGGCGGCCCCTGGGAGTCAGGATTGTGTGATAACACTTTGAAATGATAGTTTAGCCCAGGAGAGCACTTGACATGCAATATCTTCCCCGCTCCGATCGACAGGCAAAGCAAGCTTAGAGCAGGGTAAACATCGGCTCAGGGCGTAGGCACACAGAGAGATTCAGAGGAAAGAGTGCTCATCACACGCCGAGATGCAGGAACGCATCCGGCCCACTGCACAATTACCACTCTGTCCATCACGGGTCTCATCACCGGAGGCTTTTCTCACCCGCCGCAGACGCATTTATTCTCCTCTTGGCCTGTCTGTGTATTCAGCCTCGACAGCTGCAAATAGACAACAGGTAATGTATTGACAGTCTAATAAAGAGTGTTGGCACTGGATATAAATCACGCAGTGCTGCATGTTTATTTGTGGGGGCGACTCTCACCTCTTTGTCATATTAATAGTTATCCAGATGAGACGAAGAAGGTGTCAAGGGAAGGATGAAAGATGTACTGGCACTGAGAAAACAACCAATTGTGAGTTTACACTGTTTTCTTCATATCTTGTGAACAAGTCGAGCTGTCGCTCTCGCTAGGCAAAGACTGTTAGGCCCAAAATATACTCAACTGATGGGTCACCAGCTGTTTTCTGGTCTGAAATGGGTCATAGGCAGCTGAGGAAAACAATACTATATATAAAATGCACTACACTACTGTTGTCTATTTATTTGATCAAAAATACAGTAAAAACTACGGTGGCCAAGTAGTGCACAACACAGCAAAATCTCCATAACACAGGGGAAACAAGATGCAACACAATGAAATTAGCATAACACAACGGAAACAACTCGTAACACAACGAAATTAGCACAGCATAAAGGAAACAAGCTGCAACACAATTAAATTAGCACAACACAACGGAAACAAGTCGCAACACAGCGAAATTAGGACAATATAAAGGAAACGAGCCGCAACACAATGAAATTAGCACAATACAATGGAAACAAGCCACAACACAATGAAATTAGCACAACACAATGAAAACAAGCCACGCTGCAACACAGAAATTAGCACAACACAATTGAAACAAGCCGTGCCGCAACACAGAAATTAGCACAACACAGCAAAATTAGTCCTTTGCGTTGTGTTGTGGTGATTTTGTTGTGTTTTGGAGGTTTCGTTGTGTTGTGCACTACTGGTCCACCATAAAAAACAGTAATATTTGTGAAATATTATTACAATTTCAAATAACTATTTGTTGTCTATTTGAATATATTTTAAAATGTAATTTATTCCTGCTAATTTATTAAAGCTAAATTTTCTGCATCATTACTCCAGTCTTCAGTGTCACATGATCCTTCAGAAATCATTCAAATATGCTGATTTGCTGCTCAATAAATATTTTTTATCATTATCAATGTTGAAAACAGTTATGCTGCTTATTAATGCAGATGCCATGTGACATACCTTCATTCTCGAAAACCATGAACAAAACTATCCAAATGAAAAGAAATACAACCCAGACTGCATGGAATACGGGTTCATTTGCATTGATGATAAACATAGTTTGAAATTTAAATTGTATGCAATAAACAATTTTGGAACTGTAATAGATTTGTGTTGAGAATCTAATCTAAATTGCTAGCATGTTTATAGCTAGCTAGCTGAACAATATCAATCCAGTTTAATGGCGTGCATACATTTAAAGCAAACTCTATCGCCTCCTACAGGACTGCACATTAACAGAGAATGCACATTAAGTATGAACAACATCACTGTGCACGCGCATTGGCCATATAATTCACATATTAAACTATTAATGGCTTGTTTTTATGTTACTTTTAGGGGCGGGTAATAAACTGGTGTGCATCAAAAGAGATTTTGTAAATATACAGAGATATCTCACTTACTTGCAACTATTTGCTTTAAACTAAAATCTTTAATGAAATATTCATTATAATCAATGCCTCAAGCCTCGCCAAATCCAGTTAATAGTACATAATCACTTGGCCAGCAGTGATGCTGAACTGACCACTGTTTCTTTCAGCAAATTAATATAGGTTGCATATTAAGTCTGTCAGAAGACAGAACAGAAAAAAAAACAGATTTAATGTCAAGTATACTATACATGTTTATGGTAGGAAAACATATACATTATTAAATAAGTACTACTTCGAGCACTGTTCCAGACTAATGTTGTGCAGCACTCTTTAAACTTTCAGTGTGAATTTTCCCAGATGTTTTATTCGAGAAGGGTCTGTCTGAGACTTCAGTCGACCTTCACAGCACAGAAACAACCACAGCAGCGGTGAGGGTGGACTGAAAATGTTTGACAGCTTACATTTAAGGAGATCACAGCAACCTTGGCTGTGTGCAATCATCACACCAAGGACTTTACTGCTCCAGAATCCATACAAAGTATAGGAACAGCTCAAAAGAGCGGCCAGAATATTTTAAAGAAATGGAAGAATATTATAATACATTAGAATTGAATATATTCGCTGAATTAGAATCTCATTGAGATGAATGGGAATGCTAACAGATAGCTAGAATACAATAAAATCGACGCTTATTAAAGCTAAATTTTCTGCATCATTACTCCAGTCTTCAGTGTCACATGATCCTTCAGAAATCATTCAAATATGCTGATTTGCTGCTCAATAAATATTTTTTATCATTATCAATGTTGAAAACAGTTATGCTGCTTAATATTTTTGTCGAAATGGTGATACAATTTATTTTTAGGATTTTTTGATGTAATCTAAATTAAAACCTTTTATAGAGTGAGCAACAAATCTGTGAGTCCAATTAAACTCTATTTTTAAATGAATCTGTCAGTTGGACCTAGAACCAAGTCAGTCTAGTCCAGGGGTAGGCAAGTTCGGTCCTAGAGAGCCGCAGTCCTGCAGAGTTCAGCTCCAACCCACCCAAACATACTCTCCTGGAAGATTCTAGTGATCCTGAAGGCCCTGATAAGCTGGTTTAAATGGGGTTGGAACTAAACTCTGCTGGACTGCAAGACAGGACACCTCTGTGCTACTGTGATGGTGATGGAATTATCTACAACTGTAATTTGCATACACTGTAAAAAAATTACTTCTTAGTGTTTAATTAGTCTGTTTCCAAATTTTGTTTAGAAGCAATGTTGCTTATAATATTAAGAGTGTGAGTGTGTTTAAAGACAATGTATCTTAGTGTATTTTAATAAGTGTATAGTGTATTTTGAGAAAGTGGGAAAAAAAATGCCAGTGCAATACAAAAAACACTCAAACTAAAAACACTTTTACTGAAGACAAGCCTTAATATCATACGCAGTGTGGTTTTTTCAAGTAAATGTATCTTGTTTTAAGGATTTTTTTGATATTTTAGCTGGAAATGTAAACCAAACTGGTGCAGTGCAGCCAGATTCTCTTCCAGCTGTAGTTCGGCCATGACAGTTGTTGATCTACAGGAGAAAGTGACGGTAAAAGGCGATGCTAAGAAACGATGCTGTGAATGCCATGCATATTTGTGTTGTGTTATGAATTGCTGCACGACACATTTCTGAACACAATGCATAAAATTGCAGGTGCAGCTAGAAGTGTTTGTGTTCATGTACTTGTGTGTGTGTGTGTGTGTGTGTGCGTTTTTGTGACAAATGAGGACATAAATTTGTATAATGACAAGGGTATGACATAGGTATTACAAGGAGAAGGTGACTTTTCAGGACATTACCTTTATTCGAGGTCTGTCTGAGACTTCAGTCGACCTTCACAGCACAGAAACAACCACAGCAGCGGTGAGGGTGGACTGAAAATGTTTGACAGCTTACATTTAAGGAGATCACAGCAACCTTGGCTGTGTGCAATCATCACACCAAGGACTTTACTGCTCCAGAATCCATACAAAGTATAGGAACAGCTCAAAAGAGCGGCCAGAATATTTTAAAGAAATGGAAGAATATTATAATACATTAGAATTGAATATATTCGCTGAATTAGAATCTCATTGAGATGAATGGGAATGCTAACAGATAGCTAGAATACAATAAAATCGACGCTGAAAGAGGGCTTTAAACCATATCTAGACCCAAATATCACAGAGGTGTGAGGGAAAAACTTGTTAAATTAATTTCTCCTCGAAATGTGGATAAACAATGAGAAAACATTCACAATTCCGAGTTTCTATCTCACAATTCTGACTTTTTTCTTAAAAATTGCAAGTTTGCTTCACATAATTTAGACTTTTCTTTTCAGAATTGTGAGTTTGTTAACTCACAATTGTAAGCAAGTTAACATCTCACATATAGACAGAATTACAAGAAAAAAAGAAAACAGATATAAAATCAGTATTGCAAGAAAGAAATATGCGAAATAAAAAGTCGCAATTACCTTTTTTAGTTTTTTTTTTTATCATATGGCTTCCACGCTTTTATGCATTCCAGCACAGCTCAACCAATGGTGTGAGTTTGGGGCGGGACTATCTGTTTGCCTGAGTGTTCATTTGAAACCATTTGAAAACAGTGCCCATTTTTAGATTATACAAAATTACACATTTCTTTTAGAAAAGTTCAGGTAGGAAACCCATTATTTTGAAAAGTCTAGCCAATAACAGTTATGTTGACACCTCTGACAGCTTATTAGCACCATGACAATGATTTGGAGTATATCTGAGGTGGATTTGCCGTAATTAGATTGTCTCTAACTCTCGCCCTCCTGCTGCACTCTTTCATTTGAGTGAAAGATACACATTTTCACCTGTTCCTCTTCAGCCCATAAATACGTTATTAATGAGAGAATAATTTTTTATGGCATGTCATGATAGCAATAAATGACAGAATATTTGCCAGAATTAGTTACTGCCAGGAACGCTTGCGGCCAGATGGCTGGTTTTTCTAAATAAAAATAAGGAAATTAAATAATTAAGGATGGAGATACAGAACTGGATGGACACAAAACCTGCCTTTTTTTAATCAATGAGTATTTTTAGCCTGTTTTAGGTTACGTTTGTCAATTAAGAACACTTAGCAGTAATAGTGTCACATGCTAACCTCTGATAACATTTACTCTCGCTTCTCAATAATTAACAGAGTTCTTGATATCTGTCCCCCTGGAGCATTTGCACATTATAGCTAACAGCATTTTAATTATCCTTCATTAAAGTATATGACAGTTTGAAAACACAATGTGTTCTCATTGGTATTTATAGGTATTTAGCACACATACATTTTAGTACAATTGAATAGGCACTGAAATATATGCTGTAACACTGTTTAAAATGTAAATGTAAAAGAATGGGATTGTGCCTGAGGTTTGAACACAAGATTCCAGTAATTCCAGTTCAGACTATTTTCAGAGGATTCACAAAGTGTACTGGATGTAAATAGATTTATGTTTCAGATGTCAAAACATGGTGATCTCATACATTTCATTGTCTAAATGTACAAAAATGTATGTGTATACTTTACGTTCCCTATCGATACTTCACTCGTACTGCGTCTGCTAAAGAAGCTATGGGAAAATGCTTTTTTCTCCTGAACTGAAGCCTTTTTCAATCACACAGTGAAACTGCACGGACATTGGTTCGTGCAGTCTATATAAAACGAACCAATGGCTCGGCAGTGGAGCTGCACGAGCCTATGGCGACAAAGCCCGCCAGAATGGGCGGGGTCATCTTGTTATATAAGCGGGCGTTCACCACAGGATTCTCAGATTTCTTCTTCTTCAGCGACGACTATGCTCTACGCTGATTCCGAAGCCTGTTCGCCGTTAACACGCCTCGCAGCTGGATTGGGACCTCTCTGCTCGGCTGACCCGCTTCTCTGCCGCCTCAGCGACGCAGCAGTTCCGGTCCATTTCCCCTGCCGCCATCCGGCAATTCTAAACGAGCTTACTAAAAGAGCTTGGTGTTGTTGCAAATGCCACGCCATTACTGCGGTTCGTGCGGGTCTCCCCTGCACGCCGATGATGGCCACACGGAGTGCGTTTCCTGCTTGGGGAAATCCCACACGGAAGCTGTGCTCACGGGAACTGATTGTGCGACTCCGCCCCTCGCGCCCTCCCGTTTTCTTCCTCCCAGGGACAAGTGAGGAAAAAACAGTGGGGCAGAGGACTCGAGTATCCGGCTGCGAGCGAGCTCACGTCGGCCCAGATCCCGCGTGCTTCGCTCTCGCCTCAGAGAGAGAGTTCACCCATCCTCTTCTCCCAGTCTGACCAGCGTCCCTCTGCCGGCGTGAGCGATCTGGTCTCGTTTGGGGGTAGTGAGGATGAGCTGCCTGATGACAGCATGTCATTGACTGCCTCGAACGCAGAGGAGCTGTTGGGCTCGGTTACCGACCCCACCCCCTTGCCGTCATCCACGCCCAGCACCGCCAAAGATGGGATGGATGCCAAGCTTCTCCGTATCCTCTCGAAAGCGGTCGAAGAGCTGGGTTTAGAGTAGTCTCCACCGGAGGAGCCCTCTCGCAGCCATCTGGATGAGTGGTTCCTGCCGGGGCGCCTTCAGGCCCCTCGTCAGTGTTCCTCTCCATTCTTCCCAGACGTCCACGATGAACTCACCAGATCATGGCGCGCTCCCTATTCCGTCCGCCTCCGTACTTCTGCTTCATCCACCCTCACCTCTATCGACGGCACTGGAGAAAAGGGGTACGACAAGCTACCTCCCCTGGACAAGTCAGTGGCCATGCACCTCTGCCCGCCCATGGCTATCGGCTGGAAGGCAAAGGCCGCCCAACCGTCCAAGCCATGTAGGACCACTTCAGCTCTCGCTGGACGCGCCTACTCTTCTGCTGGACAGGCGGCTTCGGCACTACATTCAATGGTGGTCCTCCAGGTCTTTCAGGCCAAGATTCTCGCCTCCACGGACGAGTCTGGCTGGGATCCCGCGACCCTCAGGGAGCTGAGGAGTGCAACTGACCTGGCTCTGCGAGCCACCAAGACCACCGCTCAGGTGATCGGGAGGTTGATGGCCAGCCTTGTGGTGCTCGAGCGCCATTTATGGCTGACACTAATGGAAATCAAGGATGTGGATAAGGTCCCCTTCCTTGACGCTCCGATCTCCCCCAAAGGCCTCTTCAGACCGGCGGTCGAAGGATTCGCCGAGCGCTTCACGGAGGCACAGAAATCGTCCCAAGCTATGCGACATTTCCTGCCAAAGCGCTTCAGCTCCTCTGTTGCCTCTAGTCGCCCTAAGTCTACACAGACTCAGCAGCCCGCGAAGCCAGCACCTGCCGCCCCCGCCGTTCAGCCTGCTAAGA
>NW_015642820.1:400970-417627 GCF_001515625.1 Sinocyclocheilus rhinocerous
ACCTCTCTGCTCGGCTGACCCGCTTCTCTGCCGCCTCAGCGACGCAGCAGTTCCGGTCCATTTCCCCTGCCGCCATCCGGCAATTCTAAACGAGCTTACTAAAAGAGCTTGGTGTTGTTGCAAATGCCACGCCATTACTGCGGTTCGTGCGGGTCTCCCCTGCACGCCGATGATGGCCACACGGAGTGCGTTTCCTGCTTGGGGAAATCCCACACGGAAGCTGTGCTCACGGGAACTGATTGTGCGACTCCGCCCCTCGCGCCCTCCCGTTTTCTTCCTCCCAGGGACAAGTGAGGAAAAAACAGTGGGGCAGAGGACTCGAGTATCCGGCTGCGAGCGAGCTCACGTCGGCCCAGATCCCGCGTGCTTCGCTCTCGCCTCAGAGAGAGAGTTCACCCATCCTCTTCTCCCAGTCTGACCAGCGTCCCTCTGCCGGCGTGAGCGATCTGGTCTCGTTTGGGGGTAGTGAGGATGAGCTGCCTGATGACAGCATGTCATTGACTGCCTCGAACGCAGAGGAGCTGTTGGGCTCGGTTACCGACCCCACCCCCTTGCCGTCATCCACGCCCAGCACCGCCAAAGATGGGATGGATGCCAAGCTTCTCCGTATCCTCTCGAAAGCGGTCGAAGAGCTGGGTTTAGAGTAGTCTCCACCGGAGGAGCCCTCTCGCAGCCATCTGGATGAGTGGTTCCTGCCGGGGCGCCTTCAGGCCCCTCGTCAGTGTTCCTCTCCATTCTTCCCAGACGTCCACGATGAACTCACCAGATCATGGCGCGCTCCCTATTCCGTCCGCCTCCGTACTTCTGCTTCATCCACCCTCACCTCTATCGACGGCACTGGAGAAAAGGGGTACGACAAGCTACCTCCCCTGGACAAGTCAGTGGCCATGCACCTCTGCCCGCCCATGGCTATCGGCTGGAAGGCAAAGGCCGCCCAACCGTCCAAGCCATGTAGGACCACTTCAGCTCTCGCTGGACGCGCCTACTCTTCTGCTGGACAGGCGGCTTCGGCACTACATTCAATGGTGGTCCTCCAGGTCTTTCAGGCCAAGATTCTCGCCTCCACGGACGAGTCTGGCTGGGATCCCGCGACCCTCAGGGAGCTGAGGAGTGCAACTGACCTGGCTCTGCGAGCCACCAAGACCACCGCTCAGGTGATCGGGAGGTTGATGGCCAGCCTTGTGGTGCTCGAGCGCCATTTATGGCTGACACTAATGGAAATCAAGGATGTGGATAAGGTCCCCTTCCTTGACGCTCCGATCTCCCCCAAAGGCCTCTTCAGACCGGCGGTCGAAGGATTCGCCGAGCGCTTCACGGAGGCACAGAAATCGTCCCAAGCTATGCAACATTTTCTGCCTAAGCGCTTCAGCTCCTCTGTTGCCTCTAGTCGCCCTAAGTCTACACAGACTCAGCAGCCCGCGAAGCCAGCACCTGCCGCCCCCGCCGTTCAGCCTGCTAAGAGGCTGACACTAATGGAAATCAAGGATGTGGATAAGGTCCCCTTCCTTGACGCTCCGATCTCCCCCAAAGGCCTCTTCAGACCGGCGGTCGAAGGATTCGCCGAGCGCTTCACGGAGGCACAGAAATCGTCCCAAGCTATGCGACATTTCCTGCCAAAGCGCTTCAGCTCCTCTGTTGCCTCTAGTCGCCCTAAGTCTACACAGACTCAGCAGCCCGCGAAGCCAGCACCTGCCGCCCCCGCCGTTCAGCCTGCTAAGACTCAGCAGACACGAGGGCGCTCCCACTTGGCCAGACGCTACCCCCTTCCTAAGCGCCAGGGACCCCGACCCAAGATAGCATTGGACCCGGCGCCTCAGGCGTCTTCCTGATCTGCGAAACAGGAAGAGGATGGGGCCAAGTCTCGATACAGCTGGACCACCCCCCAAGCAGCCTCTCTTAAACCTCCTATCACCCTGTTCAACCCTGGGTACAGAGGGAAATGTGTTTGTTACTTGGCCCGTTCAAGCGCCCAAGCAACCAACTGCTGTTTTAGCGGGAAAAATAAAACGCAAACATTTTCAAAAAGAGAGCAAAATTCCTCTTCCATTTCTCACGAGTATTCTGCCCCCGTGCGGCCAGTCACTCGAGTTAATCCAACCCCTCGCCACGCGGGCCGAGGCCTAGCAGGCCATCCCCGGAGTGTCGAGATGGGTCATGGGGATAATAAAACGAGGGCATTCATTCCAATTCGCATGAAGACCCCTGCGCTTCAGCAGCGTGGTCCCCACCTTAGTGCAAAGCAGGGACGCTCACGTCATGCGCTCAGAGGTGATGAATCTGCTGGCAAAAGGAGCTGTAGAAAAGGTTCCTACATTTAGGATGACTACGCTGAAACAGATCCTCGCGCAGATTCGCTCAGGGGACTGGTTCTTTTCTCTGGACCTGAAGGATGCATACTTTCACATCCAGATAGCCCCCCATCACAGACGATTCTTGAGATTCGCCTTTGAGGGAGTGGCTTATCAATCCTTCCCTTCGGGCTGTCTCTGGCCGCACGGGGGCATGCACTTTTACGAAGTGCATGGACGTGGCTCTTTCCCCTCTGAGACAGATGGGAATCCGCATTCTCAACTACCTCGATGACTGGCTTGTTCTGGCCCGGTCAGAGGCAGAATTAATATCACACAGGAACCTCCTCCTCAGCGCCATACGGAGACTGGCGGCCTCCTTCGAGATCGATTCCACTCCATTCAGAGCACAGGTCATTGTGCTCTCTGCGCTTCCTCCCTCTGAAGAGGACAGAGAGTTATCCCTGCTTTGCCCCGTCAGAGCTCTAAGAATTTACATTGAGCTTTCCGTCCCCTTCAGACAGTCAGAACAACTCTTTGTTAGCTTCGGTAACTGCACCAAAGGGCATCCGATCATGAAGCAAAGACTCTCTAGATGGATAGTAGACGCTATCGCTGCGTTATGCAAACAAGTCTGAAAGAGAGCCCTTGACCTTATTGCGCTCAAGGTCTCTGGTATTAGTTTACTTGTCAGCTCTCGACCCCTGGGGTGCCAAAGTTGCATGAGTACTCTGAGATTTGTGTACTTCGTCCACCACTGATTAAAAGCTAATGTATTATATGCTATATGTATAAAAACTTTTTTTTTTTAAATATATGGTGCTTATTTCATACTATTACAACAGCAGCAACAACCACAACATAATCTTTACCAATATTATTTATAATCTGGATTATAATTAAGCCTCTCTCTCTCGGACAGTCTGTAATCTATAATAACTGTTTCCACCCTTTTGGCATCATACAGCTGTGTTATTGTTTTTTTTTTTTTCTCCCAATTTCTAGAGGACCACAAGATGCCATAATCCTGTATCCATAAACCAGCTGTCCCAAGATCATGCAAAACTTCCTGGCACTCATGTTCGGTCCATTTGCATTTGACACGTGCCTCGTTTTAACCGTACGCACTGGGCTATGTAATGAGAGGCGGCTGTATGAACGGCTGATTGTCTCCCAGAGTTGATGTATTCCGCTGGGAGGGCAGGAGTTGAAGATCCCATTGCTGTGTTACACCTGAGGCAGCTGGTTAAACCCCTTCAGCTGTGGAAGTTACGACGCCGCCTCCTCTGACAGGACCAAACTCCTGATTGAGCTGCGCTTTTGTGCGCCGTCATTATCGTTAAGTAAGCTGCTGTCTCCCTGCCTAATGAAGACTGAGATCATTCAAGCAGGACATTATGAATAAGGTAATCAAAACTGAAGCATCGCCCTCTCTAAAATGATTTCACGAATGGGTCACATTTATTTATGGATATGAATATGGCAAATTAACAAGTGCGTGTGTTAATTTTGTCTCATAATTGTCCTTTTATTGCGAGTTGCCTCCGTTTACAGATCCTTAAACAGACTCCAAAGATTACTTAAAGTTGATTAGTATTTGTTAGAAAAGATACATCCTACTTTAGATTCCCTTATCTTGTCTCTTATTGTTTTCTAATTGTCGTTATGCATCCTAACCACAGATAATACACTCATTCACTCCTCAAAATAAAACTGATGCTTTCAGATACTCGAAACACCTGCTGGCCACAAATCGACAGTCAGTGGTGATGAGTGTACAAGCCTAGACCTCATAATTGAATAATACACAATCTAATGCCACATTCAAGTCAGAAATGGAAACACTGACTGGAGTTGAAATTCCGTAAAATTCGTTGCATGCATTTGTAAACGTAGGAATTAGATATACTTGAGTGCCTAACCTCACCCCCACCCTAATCCTAACATTTATCCATTTAGCAGACTTACAAATTGGCTTACAACGTGATTTACAAATATGGAATACAATCAATTCATCTTAAAGAGATAACAGTAATATTGTGAGTAATACAAAGTTTCAGACATTTTTTAGAACATTACAGCTAGAACACGAAGGCATTACAGGGATAGTTTACCCAAAAATTACCCTATTATTTACTCACCCTCAAGCCATTCTAGGTGTACATGACTTTCTTCTTTCAGATGAATACAATCAGAGTTATATTAAAAAAAAGTCCTGGCTCTTCTAAGCTTTTTAATGGGAGTGAATAGCTGTTGATATTCAATAGTACAATAGAAGTCTAATAAATACAGCCGTTTTTTTTTTTTCCATAATTTTTTTTCAGTTAAGACGTTTTGTTATGATATGGAATATCTGTGGAAGTCATGTGGTAGATGCATCACAAATATAATGTTGCAAGCATTATTTTTAATATCAATATTCATGGTAGTACGGGAATTCCAACTTGCACAGACATGAATACTCGGAAATGAGCAAAGTTAACTTCTCCTGTGTTGTTGTTCGGTCGTAGTACAAATAGGATGTGGCGGTTGGTCGGTGAGGTATTTGTCCCGCCCCTCTTCCACTGTGATTGGATGGCTGAATAAAAAGTGACAGTAGTGAGCATTGTGTTTTACCCAAAGTAAACATTCTTAAACTCTCAGCAGTGAGAGAAAAGGAATAGTGAAAGCAAATAGGAAGTTTTTTTTTTTTTTTTTTTTTTAGCAGGATGAAGGATTTCCATGGAAATCAGTGTGTATTTAACAAACTATAAATGTCTTTTTTGCTAGTACTTAATTGAAATGTTTATTTAAATGTCTGAAACCTAAAATAAACTTTATGTGAGGATGCAGGAAGTGCTGACAGAAGAGATGAGTTTTCTGGTATATATTGAATATTGAAAAATTGTCAGGGATTTGGTGTTCTGGATAAGGTGCGGATGATCATTCCACCAGTAAGGAACAGTGAATGAGAATGTTTTGGAAAGTGTTTTTGTCCCTTTCTGTGATGATACTTAGAGACATCAAGTGGTGGTATAGGGGGCTGTTGAGCCCGTGGCTGTTCTGTATGCAAGCATCAATGTCTTGAACTTGATGTGAGTCGCAGCCAGTAGCCAGTACAGAGAGATAAACAGAGGAGTGACATGGGCACTCTTGCGCTCATTGAAGACTAGTTCTGCTGCTGCGTTCTGAATCAATTGTAGAGGTATGGACACACATATTGGAAGTCCAGCCAGAAGAGCATTGCAATAGTCCAGTCTAAAAATGACAAGAGCCTTCTTCCATCTTCCTGATATTGTGCAATGCAAATCTGCATGATTGTACTGTCCTAGCAATATGGTCTTTTAAAGTCAGCTAATTATCAAAGATTAACTCGATTTTTCTGACTGAACTTGATGTGATTAACCACTTATTAACAATATAAAACACCTAACACCTAAGAAGCAGATAAAAGTACATTCACAGGTATTTATTGCAAAAACTGACCAGAAAACAGTTGGTGGAATAGATCTGCTACGCTGCTGCTGCTGCGGCAGAGCAAGTACCGAGACTTGCTACTGCCAATACATCCACAACATGCTGCTGTGAGCATGTAAGAAATATTGCTGCTGCAAATATAACACATGAAATAACCCCCATATAGCGTACATGAATCACCTCATAGCAGATCTATACAGGTGGAGCTGGGGAAGGTGGAGGGTTTCTGAAGAAAGCTGCAATTGCTACTGCAAGCACTAATCATATATTTGAATGTTGAGCAGCGAGCTCATTGGCTACCGATACAGGAGAGAACCAGTCAGCTGTGCCATGTGATAATGATATCATTAGGTCAGATTGAGTTTCATGCGCCATCTAGAGTTTCATGCCAGAACTCTGTATATATACATATATATTAGTGATGCGCAGATGAGCTAAAACGTCACCCGAATCAGCAGCTTCAAATAAATTATCCACCCCCAACTGCCCGCACCTATATTTTTCTCTGATTTAAATAACCGCACCCGACCCACACCCGATCGTCACATTCAGGGTTCGTACGGTCATGAAAAACCGTCAAAAAAAAAAAGTCATGGAATTTTAAAACAGCAATTTCCAGGCCTGGAAAAGTTTTGGAAAAATAAATAAAACCAGAACTTTTTGGAAAAGTCATGGAAATCAATTTCACAATTCTCTGTATAATAGAATTATGTTTAATCAGGTCCTGAATTTGGATGCAGGATTGCACATATATCGCATTACTCATTCCCACAGCTTTCGATTTTAAAATGAGGGAAATTGCTGCAAAACATTTATTCAATATAGCGTGTAGGTTAGATGAGTAAATAAATGCACACAAACCATCAGATCAAATCAGTCATTTGAAAACCGCGTGAGTGATTCAGCTGTACAGTGTCCTCTGTTTGACCTTCTCTTCACATCGGCGCATCTAGAGCTGCTGCACGCTGCGAAACAAGACTTTAGCTCGTGTTTCGGTACAGTTGACAGAATTGTCACTTGCCTAATTGGTCATTGTTGCATCGTCACAAACATGCATTATTTTCACGTCTTTTTAAGCCATTCGGTACTCGCGTGCTCCAGAGGCGCTTTTCTGTGCGCTCACAGTCACATCCAAAACGCGCGCTGCAGTCAAATTGAGTTTATTGAGCTTAAGTGCTTAAAGCTTGTTGCGCTTAAGTGGCCAAATACACACAAAATGACCTCAAAATTGTTGTCCTCGCGAGTATCCTCATAAGCACTGTTGGTTTTGTCTTAAAGGGGTCATATGATGCAATTTCATTTTTTCCTTTCTCTTTGGAGTGTTACAAGCTCTTGGTGCATAAAGAAGATCTGTAAAGTTGCAAAGACTAAAGTCTCAAATCCAAAGAGATATTCTTTATTTTTAACTTTAAACCGCATAAACACATTTCATTACACCAAATACACAAAATAATGTTCTTTTTAGCAGCATCATATGACCCCTTTAATTTAATGTAAACAGCTGCGAAATAAAACGCATGAGTATCAGTATTGGATCCGTGAAATAGGTATTGTGACAGCAGCCTAAAGGGCTTTTCACACTGAAAGCGAAAATTCGGTGCAAATGTTCTGCGCGATGACGCTTTTGAATCGAAACAATAGATCCCTATGGGGCTATTCACACCAGGCGCGATCATTCGTGGTGCGAAAAAGCGAGGATTTTTTATTCGTCCTGTGTGTCAATTTTTTCCCCGTCGCTCCACGATGAAACGGGCCGTCCAATCAGATTTGAGCTTAGATCACGTGCCCAGAGTAGCTGCTGTTGCACAAAAGGGAGAGAGTGGTGGCACTGTTTTGAAAACCAGTGTAAACAAACACCGAAGAAGAGTATCCCTCCCGGTAGAGAGAAGAGAGTGGATGCCGAGTTCCTGTTATCTTTGGTATCTGAGAACAGATTTATTCTCACATGTTCTTAATTTAATTTCTAAATTCTCCATTGAATTATGTGATCTGGAGTGTCCGTTTTCTTCCACGTTCGCGAGTGTTATGAGTCAGACTGTGTTTACTCTCTAGATCTTCCATGTTTAAAAAAATGAGTGAAACATTTTTGTACACATGAAATATGAAAGTAAATAGTCATATGATTATGACGATATATTTTCTGTATGTGTTTTGTATGCAGCTCATGGTAATTTTTTAACAATAAAGGATGTTTATGACAATAAGCAGTGTGGCGTTATTAAACATAGCCTACAAAGAGTGCATGTCTGCCTATTATAGAATCAAAATCAACTATAGATCACAATCGGAAGTTATTACAAGCACTCGATGATGGTTTATAGTGGGTTTTAAGCAAAAACATCACAACACACTGGGCTAGCTAACCAATCAGAGCCCATCGCCTATTTCTGAGGGAGGGGCTTCATAAAAGAAGGAAATGATCAGGGTGTTTCTCAGAGAAGGGACAGAGCGGTGTGGAATAAAGGTAAATTATGTGAAAAATAATGTGTTTTTTTAAAAACGAAGCATTAACACATGTTAGACTGCACCCCATATAATCAAGCTTAGAAAAAAAACAGTGAACCACCCCTTTAAATCCATATATGAGATACATATCTGAGTAAAAATGCATTGCTGGTCGGCATCACCTAGCGTGCAGGCGTGAATTAGCAGAAGGAAGTCAATCGTTTCGTGCTCGGTGTGAAAGCAACGTTCGTCGGCGATTCGCCTCGCTTTTTCGCATCGCGCTCAGTGTGAAACGGCCTTTATAAAGCTGTGCCATCTGTCATTAATGTTAATCAAACAACAAAAGACAGAGAAAATTCCTCACTGCTCTTGACTAAATAATGTTTTGTTGAATAACTTTAATATGTTAATTTACAGTTTATTCAATTTCTGTAGCCTATTTAAAACACGTTCATATTTTAGAAAATGTAGTTAATATTTGCATCATTAATGATTTATCTTATCCACCCGCGACCCACCCGCAAATAATCAGAATGCATTTTTTTATTATCCAACCCACCCGACCCGCGGATTATCCGCAGCGCCCGCGGATATAACCGCCATCCGTGCATCACTAATATATATATATATATATATATATAATGCTGAATAAATTAGTCACAAAGCTATATATGCAAGCTGTAAGTTCAAGCTTGCATATGTATATTTTCAATCACTCAACTCTTTAGAAATTAATTTAAATAAATGAAATTAAGTTTAAATAGTGGTCACAGAGCTTTGCATTCAACAAATGGCTTTTCCCAGGTGTTGGTCGATAAAAGAACATGCTCATAAAAACATATTTTCAAAGCCATGCTAATGGTTTGGACCCTAGAGGTTTTTTGCTGTGTAGTTCTCTCAATGTCATAATAAAAGAAGCTCAAGCTCCCTGCTTGGTTTGAGTCCGAGTCAGAGGTCAAGTGTTTGAAGTGAAAAGCCATGTGAAAATCTCTACTGTATGTAGAAGGGCGAAGCGGACAGACTTGTTAGGTTGTTCTTACAAGAGGAATACAATATTTGCTTGTTAGATATGTACAAGTTCTAGAACATTTTAATTTTTGAATGTACTTTAGTTGAATTCAATCTTATTTTATATATTTTACATGCATATAATTTTATTTTAATGTATTATGTAATGAAAATAATTTAAAAACCTTAAAATTACCTAAAGTTAAGGCAAAGTGTAAAAATGGTAATCGTGCAAGTAACCTGTCTAACATTTAAAATACACTTCAGAAAATAACACACAGTTCAAAGATGTACAGTGCAATATGGCCTTTTAAAAGGTTTGGAAGAGAAAGAAAACAGTCTAGTTAGACTGTTTGGGCATCTAGATTATGGCGTGCAAAAACAGTCTAACCTCTGAAATTAAGGTGACTGACTCAAAGATATTCATTGATGTTTATAATATTCCTTATGCGCAGTGAAGCTCGTGTCCCTGGAATTGACTTCTCAAAAACAGATTAGTGTGGGTTGACTGCTTCAGAAAATTGCTGACCTTTCCCATCTTGTAGCAACTAACACAGTTCTGTCACTGTAACATCTGAAGTGGCTAAAATCTGCACGATTGTTTCACGATGCCAATCTGTGTGTTTCAGGCTTAAGGCCATTCCTCTAAATATTGGTCTAATATACAAAGTTGCCACTGAATATTAGGCGAATATTAGGAAATAAATAAATGCTATTACTTGATTACAAATTGTGAAATACTGAGATTATCATTTATCGTTATTATCGTTTTTTTTTTTGTTTTTTTTAAAGCAGTCACTTTTTGGTAATTAAATTAGAATTAAATTACATTACATTAAATTAATAAATTAAAATAAAAATTACAAAAAGTTTACCTGAATAAAACTAAAACTGAAATAAAATAAATGCTCTTTGTATATATATAAAAAAACGAATACAAATGGCAAATTCACAATATTATTAAAACTATAATGTTTTTTTTAAAAAACAAACAAAACTAAAATAAAAACAGAAAATACAGTGTTTAGAAATATTAAAATCCAGCACATAAAATGAAAGCTGAAAATATAAAGTAAAAGCTAATTCAAAATATGAATAACATATATAACTAATACCAAAGTAACACTGCTCTAAGACCTTTCGGCCCTTTTACAAAAGCACCAAGGCAATCAAGACCACGTGATAAAGTGATTTGGTTTAGATGATAGTTTAGTGCTTTTGTGTAGCAAACAACACTTTTCTCCATTCTCCTCTTATGCATTTCATCCCCTTTTGTCATATAATTACTGTTCTAGCGCCCTGAAAATTCACCCTCCCTGCGCTCCTCTCCATTTCCCTTTCCTTTATTCAATGCATAATCAGAGTGCCGTTCAACAATCCATCCTCTGGTCTGAAGGAGGTCTGGGTTGGCCACAGCCAGCCAAGGCTGCGATAGAAACAGTGATTATCTCAGTGGGACGCCCTCTTAGAGCGAGTCAGACCAGACCCTTGGTGACCTGTGCAGCCCGTCTCTCTCTGTTTGGAGGGCAGCTGAAGTCAATCTCCATTTGAGGACGTGGAAATTACGGATGAAGGAAGACGCGCCTCAAATTTTCTCTCGTTTGCTGAGGTTGATGTGTCCCCTCTGCAGACTCTCCTTTCATCTTTGGTGCACAACTTTTGGAGTCTGTTTGAGTGATGATGAGTGGCAGGTCGTGATGGACGGAGGAGAATAAACACTGGTTGAGATGCGGGACGGTTCTTACGGTGTGTTTGGAGGTGAGAGAAAGTGGTTTGGATAAGTTTAGCGTTGGCAGGCTGCCTTTAGGGCAGAGCTGTGATCAAAGACTAGACAGCAGGTCAGGAAGAAAAACAATGCTCGGAGCGCTGAAGACGAGGATGCAGTTAGGAGAATAGACAGACTGAGATGTTAAGAGGATGGGGTCACATGGAGGCCACGGAGATCAGGTGTGGTTTAGTAAACAAAAATAACATACTTAATCGTAAATATTATCATAATAGCATCTCAATCTGGCAGACTGATTGGCTTACTTTACATAAATGGGGAATTAATTGTGTTATTAGTTTTCACAATTTCTATGACGACGTGACTCTGAAACTCTAAAACTAAAAAAAAAAAAAAAACTCAAATAGTGCTGGGCAGTGATTAATCGCGATTAATCGCATGCAAAATAAAAGTTTTGTTTATGTAATATACAGTATGTGTGTACTGTGTATATTTATTACGTATATATAAAGACACACATACAGTATATATTGTGAAAATATTTACATATATATATATATATATATGTATATTCATATAATTTATATTATATATACAGTATAGGCTAAACATATTTAATATATTAACATAATATCAGGATCATGGACTGTCTGTGTCATGTTTTACCCCCGTTTCTGTTCCCTTATTTGGTCATGTTCCTGACCTCATTTTGTTAATTAGCTTTGATTAGTCATCCCATACACCTGTGTTTCCCCAATCATCCCCTGTATTTAAGTCCTAGTCTGTGCAGTCTGTCTCTGTCGGGTCTACTTGTTACGTTGATGTGTTTCCTGCTGTCTCCAGTGTTGATGTACCCTGTGTTCCATGGATTAAAGACTGTTTCGTTTATTCCTCATCTCCATCGTTCCTCGCCATCACAGATTGTGACACATAACATGTATTTCTTAAATATATACATGCATGTGTGTGTATTTATATATACATAATAAATATACACAGTACACACATATTATGTACATAAACTTTTATTTTGGATGCGATTAATCGTTGCCCAGCACTAATCTGAAATAATACAATTGTTTTAACATAAGAGTTTATGGTTGCACTTTATTTTAAGGTGTCATTGTTGCAGTGTAATTATACATTTCAGTACTGTGTAATATTAATTAAATACATGTACTTACTATATAGTTAAGGTTAGGATTAGGGGTTGGCTTAGTGTTACTTGCATGCAATTATGCATAATTAATTGTTATTATAATCGTAAGTACATGTAACCTGTGTAACAAAGACACCTTAAAATAAAGTGTTACCGAGTTTATTAATTAACTAACAATTTTTGCTTTTTATCAAATCTTTGAAAGATCTTTAACCACTAAGCCACATCGTAAATGACTGATTCACTAAACATACACAAGTTTTCTCAATTTCATGTTTCTTTGGTCAAGATATATATATATTTTCTAACTCAGCGTGGGACAGAATTGTCCTTTTTCAGTGTAAAGTGTCTTGCAGTGCAACCATCTGGTATGAAGACCTCGTCATTTCGAGACAGCGGGTTATTTGTTAAAGCTACACTTTGTAAGATGAATTATGATATAATATATTCAAAACACCTGTGGTGTTATGGAATAACTAGATAATTGAGTGCAAAAAACAAAACTACATCCGTCGTCGTCCCACACCTTATCACTACGAATTATTATTCATAGCATGTGATATTCAGTGGTGTTGACTGATTCAGGTCTGATAATGTCTTTCCTTATGGAATAATTATTTCTTGACCTTTTATTGTTCATTAAATTTAGAAAATATACCTGCCAATCAGTTACAGTTATTTTACTTATTTGCAACTAGCGCTCACAAAGATTAATGCACATCACTCAGAATGATTAATTAGTCATAAAGGAAAAGAAAAAAGGTGGAAAGGCTAAATCGACTTAGCGAGACTGTCAGAGCCAATTAGATGCATTATTGTGATTGAATTAGATTTAAAGGGATAGTTCACCCAAAAATGAAAATTATGTTGTATGCACGTTCACGAGGGAGTGGCATTCCAGCGGATGACAAAAGTGCAGTGTAAGCTCCAGTGAAAATATGCTAGTCTTGCGAGAACCAAATTTTGTTTACAGCAAATGAAAACCAGTCTCCTCTTGGCTTATATCAAAATACTCCAACATTTTTCTTTACAAATCCTCGTTTTGTACTTCTAATTCATGACAGGTGTTTTGTTTTGCTCTCTCCACTGCACTTCCGCGTTTGTCACTTCTCACCGGAGCTTACGCTATGCCTACGTCCTACGTCAACCGTGCGTACGACAGTTAGCGGAAGCTAGAGATTATGCTTTATAAAGTTTTAAATATGGATATTTTTCTGACACAAACTCATCGATTCGCTTCAGAAGGCCTTTATTAACCCCCCGGAGCCGTATGGTGCACTTTTTATGATGGATGGATGCACTTTATTGGACTTCTATTGTACTATTGAATATCAACACCCGTTCACTGTCATTATAAAGCTTGGTAGAGCCAGGGCATTTTTTTGTATAACTCCGGTTGTATTCGTCTGAAAGAAGAAAGTCATAAACAGCTAGGATGGCTTTAGGGTGAGTAAATCATGGGGTAATTTTCATTTTTGGGTGAACTATCGCTTTAAAAGGTTTGCAGGATGGTAATAGAAAGTGAGTAGGTATAGGTAAATTGCTGTAGGAAATAATTTTCACTCAGAAAAAAATAATTTCAAAGAAACGGCAAGTAACACATTAAATAAAACATTTGAAGTAGATGGGCTGAAATAGTATTTTCTTATTAAGCATACTCCAGTAATCGTTGTTTCTAAAAGCTAAAACTAACATACACTATTGATTTAAAAACATTTCATTTTCACGAAAAAAAAAAAAAAAATTACTAAACATTAAAATAAAACCAGAAAAACTAGAAAACTGAAAAAAATTAAAATAACTTTGTGAATATAATCTTCATTTCTAGATAGATAGATAGATAGATTTAAAAACATTTAAAAAAAATGAAAATAAATTTTAAACAAAAACAAGACAAGGCTATAAAAACTGAAAAAAACCAATAATTTTTTTTTGTAGTTTAGATAATCTTCAATCTCTTTTTACATGTTAGCAAAGCATTCCCAGTCATCTCAACTCCCTGAATAATTATGATTGATTGATTGATTACCATGCTGTTTTTTGAGTCCTGATGGTAGTTATATGGATATGACTGCAACTCACTGTGACGCCTCCCATACAAAACGATACAATGAAAACCCTGCAATCAAACAATGACCATTGTTCATATTGATATGTAAATATAATATCCTTGTGTGCCTCTAACAAAAATGTCACATTCTCAGCGCAGACCCGGCGATTGCACTGTGCGCTCTTCTGTGATCACTGTGTGAATGCCATATTGTCTGAGCGTTTCTGTCTCTGTGCATCCTTGTCAACGGAGCTGGAACTAGCCGGGTCACGTAGACCAGCCTCAGCCCAAACCAGCTGTCAGCTGTGGGGTTTGGCTCCAGCTGCCGTGAGCCGTTCTGGGCCCGAGCTGCAGGGGTTAATGAAAAGTCACGTCTTCACTGAACTGAATGAGGCAGATGTTTCAAACTACCGATCAGCCCACAAACTTCAACGTTTTTCTTTTTTCTTTTGCGTATAATTGAAAATATCAATAAATGTGGCCCTTTAGAAATCAAAGAAAGGAAATCCAATCAAGGCATTTTATTCATGCACACTGATAATATTGGTTTTGAAACTTCTAACTCAAAATTAAATTATGGAAAAGCAGTCCACACAGTTCAGAGGTGCAACAAACTTATTATTATGCACTTTTTTCCACTTTCAGACAGGTCTGCTGATATAAAGAAATATACAGAGCAGATACAGTCCTGAGACCCTGGCCCTGTTTTGTTTACACCTGTTCCTGGTTTTTAACACAGCATGACAGGCATCCCGCCAGGAAATTAGCTAAAGATAAACGCCTCAGCAAGCAGGTGAGCCATTTCTCTCCGGACTGCTGATTAATGAAGCCCGCGCTGAGATGGACCACAAAACCAACAGCTCAGAAAAAAATAAAAAACACATAATAACAGGAAACGTAGTTTAAAAGCAGGATTCATTCCGACATGGGGGTGAAATATAGTTCCTGTTTTTCAACAGATGCCTGCTGGGGGAAAAGGTGTGGAAGGTGGAAAACAATATAAGATTTTCAAATCATTTAAATTATCATGAGATTTACATCCCCAAAAAGATCCAGGTGTTTCTTCAACTATGGCCACACTTGGCCATGTAGAAAATAAATACTCTCACCAGTATAATTTATGTGGACAGACATGCATCATGGGAGATTTATGTTTTTTTTTTTAAACAATAGTCACCAGAATTTAATTTCTACCACATCTTTAATGACATTCTGTAATTAAAATAACAGTGGAAATTACTTATAAATAAATAATCACTTATAATAAATAAAATGGATGTCTCTTTATTAATTAGCTGTCACACCTCAAGGACCTGTTTTGTTGTGTTTCCTTCCCCATGTGCTCTGTGTGACCTAATTTTCCCTCATGTCTGATTATTGTCATTTTGGTTCAGGTGTGTGTCGTTAATTAGCCTACCCTCATCAGCCCTCCTATTTAAGTTGTGTTCAGTTCACTGTTTGTCGTCCGGTCTACTATGTCCATACTTTGCGCTATGTGTGTGTTCCTGCCTGTCTGTTTTGGAATTACCCTCTTGTGGACTAATTAAAGACTATTTGCATTTATCTTCATCTTCTTCGTGCGTTTATCTCACCGTAGTGTGACAGAAGACCGGACCCAAAAGTGATAATAAGTATGCGGCGCCTTTCCCCGTGTTTTCTTTAAGTTTTTTGAATGTTTTTCTCTTTGTTTTTGTTCTGATGGAGCATGTCGCGAGATTCACCGCTCTGGCTCGGAGGAGCTAGAATATCGAGGATTTCGCGAGGGACTTCAGCCGTTTCGCCGCCACTACCGCCTTCGACGACAAGAAGCTGAATTCCCTGTTCAAGATCAGGGCTAACTACCACCACCCCGTGGACCTCCCAGACACCATGGGACTGCAATGGAGGGAGGCGATCGTCCGGTGTCTGGAGAGTGTCCGGCCCCGATCGCGAACGCTGCTCGACCCAGAGTCCAGCCCACCACCACCCCGCTGCGCGGAGCAAGAGCCTGAGCCCACCGCTGACGGAGAGCCAGAGCCCGTCGCGACCGACGAGTCATCGCCAAAGAGAGCAATAGTGCTGAGGATTGCCCCGGAGCTAGAGCCCAACATGTTAGACCAGGTGCGAGAGCCGGCTACAGAGCTCGCCACGGGAGAGCATCATGGACAGCGAGAGCGTGGAGGGAAGCTCCGCCCACTGCACCATAGCTGAGGGTTAGCTGAGCTCAGTGGACTGTAATTGGGATTTATATGCAGACATGCCCCCTCTTCTCCCGCCTTCGTCTGAACTATCTGTCTGCCCTGAACTATCTGCCAGTTCCCTCCCACCATCTGTACGGTGGGATCACCGCGGGTCTACCAGTCTCCATCGGCATCGTGGCTGGAGGATCTCTTGTCTCAGCCTCCAGCCTCTGAGTCCTGGACTCCGCCTCGGCCCTTCAACCCAGCGGCTCCACCATGGCTCCTAGCTCCCTCCTCTCCACCGTGGCCCGTTAGTACACCAGCTCCGCCAGGCTCCCTCGTCCCTCCGGCTCCGCCTTGGTCTGT
>NW_015642820.1:417735-420186 GCF_001515625.1 Sinocyclocheilus rhinocerous
TTGATTGTGTCATTTGGTTCAGGTGTGTCTTGTTTATTGTCCTCGTCATCCCATGTATTTAAGCCCTAGTCTGTGCAGTCTGTGTTTGTTCGGTCTACTACGTTCCTATGTGTGTCTCCTGCCTTTTCTGTCCTGGATTTACCCTTGTGTGGATTTATTAAAGACTATTTGCATTCATCTTCATCTTCTTTGTGTGTTTATCTCACCGTAGCTGTGACAGAAGACCGGACCTAGAAATAGAAAAGTACCCGTAGTGTTTTCCCCGATTATTTTTTCCATTTTTGTCAGTTTTTGTTTTTTGTTATGATTATTATGCCTCCCAACTCATCTCCATTGCCCATGCTAACCCTGACCTGCTTGACTTTGCCAGGGACTGCAGTGTTTTCGCTGCATCCTGCCCATTTGATGGTGAAACACTGAAGTCTCTGTTCTGTATCGGGGCAAATCTTCACCACACTATCGACCCCCCCTAGACACCACTGGACTGAGTTGGAGGGAGGCCATCATCGTCAACCCCCGATCCAGGACACCAGAGCCCAGACCCAGAGCACAGCCCACCATCACCCCGCTGTGCGGAGCAAGAGCCAGAGCCCGCCGCGACCAACGAGCCATCGCCAGAGAGAGCGACAGAGCTGAGGATTGCCCCAGAGCCTGTGACGTCAGACAAGGTGCGAGAGCCGGCTACAGAGCTCGCCACGGGAGAGCATCATGGACAGCGAGAGCGTGGAGGGAAGCTCCGCCCACTGCACCATAGCTGAGGGTTAGCTGAGCTCAGTGGACTGTAATTGGGATTTATATGCAGACATGCCCCCTCTTCTCCCGCCTTCGTCTGAACTATCTGTCTGCCCTGAACTATCTGCCAGTTCCCCTATCGCTGGTGCTCCCGGTGCTGGGAGTGGCCTTGTGGTGTGTGTGGGCAGCACACACCATTCCTAAACCAACCCAGCGGCTCCACCATGGCTCCTAGCTCCCTCCTCTCCACCGTGGCCCGTTAGTACACCAGCTCCGCCAGGCTCCCTCGTCCCTCCGGCTCCGCCTTGGTCTGTCGCCGACTATCCACCGCCTCGGGACTCCACTCCTCCGGCTACACCTCGTCCCTCTGGCTCTGTCAGGCTCCTCCTTCCCTCCGGCTCCACTTTGGTCCTCTGTCACTCTGCCTCCACCGCGGCCTTCCGGATCCCCGCCTTTGATTTCATTTCGATTTATCGTGCAGCCCTAGTTTGGACTGTCATTCTGATGGCACCCATTCACTGCAGAGGATCAGTTGGTGAACAAGTGATGTAATGCTAAATTTCTCTAAATCTGTTCTGATGAAGAAACAAAGTCATCTACATGGCCTGAGTGTGAGTACATTTTCAGCAAATTATCATTTTTGAATGATAAAGAAACACTGCCGTCTGAAGTAAAGATAGAACTGAAACAAAGATCACCTAACTGAATGCGAGTTAAGATATTCTATCCAATCCCAATCAAATTAGGAAATTCAAATGTGATGAAACTACAATGCTTTCAAACATCTCACCCACTGGATTCATTGATGCAATACTACAGATAAACATTCAAAACACATCCATAACATTCGTGCATTCAGGCATGAGGGATTATGGGAAGAAAAAACTTTGCAATATTTCAATCCAACTGCAATCATATTTCCTTCTGCTTCAAGAAGTGAGCATGCTCTCTCCAGCGAGTTTTGAGTTAGCCTCACACAGCTGTTTACCATGCGATTACCGCCGCCTGCCGCAGCCGTCCCCTCCGTCCTGTTTCTTGTCAGTTCGTGCACACATGTACACAGGAAACAGCATCTGTTATGTTGTTGCACAGTGATCGTCAGCAGCTAGGAAAGCTTTGATATGCTTACCTGATCAATACTGCCTCTTTGCAGATTAATTATGCGAGCTATGATGTGACCCTCCTCGCTTTTTCCACACTGGCCGGGCTGAACTCATAACTCTCCCTGCTCTTTTCCCATGCTCCGTTGCACATGCACCATAAGCTTTAAATCTACTTGAAAAGGAGGCACTGATTAATTAAGACTGAAAAGTAAGAATTTAAGGTCTTGGTTACAGTAAGTGTAGGCTGTTGTTGAAACCACTTGCTTAAAGTTCCTGGATTAACAGCAATAACAGCCTGGTTGACATTGACTATTTGTGACCCTGGACCATAAAACCAGTCTTAAGTCGCTGGGGTATATTTGTAGCAATAGCCAAAAATACATTGTATTGGTCAAAATTATTGATTTTTCTTTTATGCCAAAAATCATTAGGATATTAAATAAAGATCATGTTCCATGAATATATTTTGTAAATGTCCTACTGTAAATATATTAAATCTTAATTTTTGATTAGTAATATGCATTGAACTTCATTTGGACAACTTTAAAGGCAATTTTCTCAATATTTTGAATTTTTTGCACCCTCAGATTCCAGATTTTCAAATAGTTGTATCTCG
>NW_015642820.1:420216-425672 GCF_001515625.1 Sinocyclocheilus rhinocerous
CATGAAGATATTTTGTAAATTTCCTACTGTAAATATATTAAAACTTAATTTTTGATTAGTAATATGCATTGCTAAGAACTTCATTTGGACAACTTTAAAGGCGATTTTCTCAATATATAGATTTTTTTTTATACCCTCAGATTCCCGAATTTCAAATAGTTGTACCTCGGCCAAATATTGTCCTATCCTAACAAACCATACATTTTATTTATTCAGCTTTCAGATGATGTATAAATCTCAATTTCGAAAAATTTACCCTTATGACTGGTTTTGTGGTCTAGGGTCACATTTGTTAAAACATTATTTGCAATAATTAATCACTATGAAAGCAGATATGTTAAAATTGCCTCATTAATTTGATAACTATGCAAGCAACTTTTTTGCACACAATTGTTCTGTTCCGAAATCTAGTGCACTAGATTTATTAATTTTTAAGGAATCATAACCACATTCTGACAAGTTTAGGGTCAGTAAAGAAATTGATATAGAAATAAATAATCATTCAGCATTGATGCATTAAATTATCCAGAAGTGACAGTAAAGACAAATAATGATTTGTATTTCAAATAAATGCTGTTCTTTTGAACATTTTATTCTTTAAAGAATCCTGAAAAAAAGTGTATCACATTTTCCACATAATATTAAGCAGCACAACTGTTTTCAATAAAGAGAAATGTTTTTAAAGCAGCAAATCAACATATTAGAAGGATTTTTGAAGGCTCATGTGAGACTAAAAACTGAAGTAATGATCATGAAAATTCAGCTTTACATCACAGGAATAAATTACATTTTGAAATATATTCTATTTAAAAATGGTTATTTTAAAATGTAATAATATTTCACAATATTACCGTTTTAACTGTATTTTTATCAAATAAATGCAGCCATGGTGAACATAAGAGATGCATTTAAAAAACATTAAAACATTTACCCACCCTGAACTGTTTAACAGTAGTGCACATTCTATGAAACCTTTTTTCCCGCAAAATCAATAAATATATACAGTGCCGTGAAAAGGTTTTTGCCCCCTTTCTGTATTTTTAATTTTTTGCATATTTGTCACACTTAAAAGATTCAGATCATCAAACCAATTTTAATATTACGCAAAGATAATGCAAGTAAATACAAAATGCAGTTTTTAAATGATAATTTCATTTATTAAGGGAAAAAAGCTGTCCAAACCTACCTGGAATGCCTTAACATGTCACTACGGCCATTTGTTTAACAACAGCAGTGAATTCTAGGTGCATCATGTCAAAACAATCCACAAATGCAAACATAAGAAATCTTAAGTGAGCAATGAAGGCCTTTAGCGATTAATCTCTGCAGCAGACACTCGGTGACCCATTTCTGCCTCAGCCGTGTGTCATGGTGCCTCTCTTGACTGGCAGCGACTCAAAAGTCCTCCTACCCACTCATGACTCATAAACGATGAGAGGAAGAGGAGGCAGAAGTCTGACAGCCTCATTTTCAACCTCACCTGCTTTAAAGAGTTAGTACGCTCCCTTTACACTGATGCGAAACCAAGTTCATGACTCCGTCTGTAGCGCCTCAGGTTGCGATTCGCACAGGGGAGGCTGACTCCAGATCAGTGTTAAAGACGCTCTCCACCGGGAGCTTGGTTTTGAAGGAGCAAGTGTGACGAAACGAGACCTGCAGGCTTTAAACTCCGGGTATCGGGATGTTTGTGGACGCCGTGGGGTCAATTTTTTTAGCATTTCACACATACAGTTGTCCAAGCACAATGTTAATGATGCAAAGTCGGGGTCATGTGGGTGTCACAGACACGCCATCAGCGCTGAACTCAGGACGCGTCTCCCTGAGATCCGAGGACGGCAGCTCTAATAGGATTTCCAGCGCCTTCCGTTTAGAGTAAAGATTTTCTGTTTTGAGTGGGTGAGTGTGTGTGAGGCCAGACACACAGCATTGATTGTTAAAGGATTTTCTGTTGGTTCTGCTGACTTAGTTTGAACCACATTCAAATCAAATTTATGAAAAATACACTCTATCTATCTATCTGTCTGTCTGTCTGTCTGTCTGGTTCTGTCTGTCATGTTAAGCATTCAACATTACTCTTGTTTTATCAAAGTACATTATGGGATGGCCTTAATATAGCTGCCTCTAATATTGCAAAAATGATGGATTAATATAGCATTTATATATTATGCTATATGCATTAATATAGCAAAATAATGTAACTCACAAACTTTTGGAACAGAGCAATAAAAACAATTAAACTAAATAAGATTTTTACATTTTCTGAAGAGTTACTTTCCCATGGGAATTTGTTACGCAGTTGCTATGCAGTTACTCGGGTGTTCTTATTTGTTTTCAAGTTGTGATGAGTTTGCTAGGATGTTTGGGTGGTTGCTAGCCTTATGATTTGAGGTATCATTCATGTCTGTAGCACTAACAATGCAAGTTGAGATACTTCCTAAAGTTTACTATTTGGGGTTAGGAATTTGTTCAGATCACAAACCATAAATATAAGGGGAAAATAGCCTGATAGAGTTCACCTTTCTAAAAGGTTTAATCAGTAATGTGTTCTGAGATCTACACATTAGACCATTATGAGCTTGGAAAACATCATTTTAAAGAACCATCAGATATAAATAAATAACTTTCTCCCATCTATTCCTTGTTCTTTCATCTTTTTGATAACAGACAGCAATTATTGAAACATCTCTGCATCATCTATAGCCCACATTTCATAAGCATTGTCTGCTTTATGAGAGCAGAGTAATGAAATGCTTAATTAAACACTCATCTCAAGTCATTTGTCAAAATGAGCATCTGCAGTCTGTCAGACTGACTCCTGCAGTAAAATGACTGTGACCTGCAGCGTCCTCCTTGTGTTCTCAGCTTTGGGAAATGGGGCATTTTAAAGGTTCACCTCTGCAGACTGTGCAAACTCTCTGAAGCCAACATTAACAATTACTACTGTCATTTTCCAGAGACAGAATTCAAGTGTTTCTTTCTGTCAGTCTGTAATCAGCTGGTTGTGGTGAAGGATGGTGTAGATGAAGGAAAATGCTGCCCCTCAGAGGCCAATTCTAGAGACTTCATCTGAGAAACTGCATTCAATCAAACTTTTAAGATATGTTTTATCAGCATGTTTTCCCTAGTAAAAAAGTAATATATTTAATATACATTTATTTCATACTAAGTATAGTTCAAATCTATTAACATATTTACTGACCTATCGCTCGAGACTTACTGATATAAAATTATAATTAAACTTTATTTGGAGTACTACTTGTGCACAGTGCCCATTTCTTAATATTAAGCCTAAAATGTGTTTTAATGTCACTATTGATGAGGATTGTATGATCTTTGAATAATATTAGTCTTTAAATGCAAGATATTTAATGTGTACCTATACTTGCAATAGTTCCACTTTAGCACAATGCAATATACTTCAGTTTATCTTTAGTTGGACTTAATAAGTACAAAATTAGTTGTTTCAATTTAGCAGACTTTAAGTATACCAGTTTAGTATACCAAAAGTACAATTAAGGGTATTTTTACTAAGTACATAAATATGTAAATATATTTGTAGTATACTTAGCATGAAATAAATGTATTTCAAATACATTTTAGTATATTTATTTTTCACTAGGTTTATCAAGATATAATGTAATTACTCCAATAACACACATTTATAAATTAAAATCGGCCATTATTTACATGCAGACACACAGACATTTTATATACATGTAACAAACTCACAAGAGTGAAACATACATTATTATTAATGTATGTATATTTTTATTTTATAGCGTACATTTGTTATACATGTATAATTTTGTTCATATATATATACACATATATATTAAAAAATATACATGTAAAATAAATGTGCGTTATAAAATAAAAATATACATACATTAATAATAATAACATACACACACACACACACACACACACACACAAATACATATACAAACACACATGTGTTAAAAAAGTAAAAGTGAGTGAGTTATTATATCCACTTCCGAAAAAGATAACTTTATCTTAAATGACGACATATGTTGAACTGTAAAAAAGCTATATGTATTTAAGTCAAAGATGCAGCAAATAAATAAGTAAGTAAGTAAGTAAGTAAGTAAGTGGAATAGAAAGTACAATTTTTGGGTAACAGTTTATTTTAAAGACCAATTCTCACTATTAACTAGTTGCTTATTAGCATGCATATTACTAGTATACTGGCTGTTTATTAGTACTTCTAAAGCACATATTAATGCTTTATTCTGCATGACTATATTTTAGATCCCTTAATCCTACCTCATACATAAACTTAACAACTACCTTAGTATTAATAAGCAGAAAATTAGGAGTTTATTAAAGGGGTCATATGATGCGATTTCAATTTTTCCTTTCTCTTTGGAGTGTTACAAGTTCTTGGTGCATAAAGAAGATCTGTAAAGTTGCCTCTGGCGCTTCTGATTCACAGCCTGTAAGTACGTTTTTTATATTTCAATAATTTGCCAATGATGATTCAAACACGAGTTTTGAGCAGTGTAGAGTAGGCTTGTTGTTTGTTGTTTCTCCGCATAGAGGAGAAACAATAATGTACATTATATGAAAAATAATGTTTTTTTTTTTAACTTAAACCGCATAAACACATTGCATTACACCAAATACACAACATAATGTTCTTTTTAGCAACGTCATATGACCCCTTTAAGGCAAACATTCGTAGTTAATAGTGAGATTTGGACCTCAAAATAAAGTGTGACCAAATTGTGATTCGAAGAGCACTAGTTTTAGTGACTCTAGTGTGTCACTTTAGTGAAAAATCTAATTTCATGAGGCTTAAAAAAATTTATTATTGGAATCATGTTAATATTAATAGGATTTCCAGCTCTAATGCAACAATGCAATATGAAACGATTAAAGGGAAAAGGTGTGTTACCAAGTGCTGAGATTTTATTTATTAAGCTAAATGATTAAGAGAGTTGAAATATATTTACATTTATCAATGTGGTATTTAATATGAACGAACATAATAACAACTACCCCCTCTTTGTATGGGAAAAATGATAATTGCATATTAAACGCCTCTAATTAAAGGGGTGGTTCACTGTTTTTTTTCTAGGCTTGATTGTGTTTATGGGGTGCAGTCTAACATGTGTTAATACTTCTTTTTTTTTTTTAAAAACACATTATTTTTCACATAATTTACCTTTATTCCTCACCGCTCTGTCCCTTCTCTGAGAAACACCCTGAACATTTTCTGCTTTTATGAAGCCCCGCCCTCAGAAATAGGCGATGGTTTTGATTGAAAACAATCAAAATGTGTTGTGATTGGCTAAACCGCCTCTAGTGCTAGCTTTAAATATACGGTTTTATCCTGATTAAAGCGTTAATACAGTATGGCAACTGCACGCGCATCCATGTTTAACGCTTCTCATAGCTATGTGAAAATAAGTGTATAATTGGAACAGTTCATTGTT
>NW_015642820.1:425715-438339 GCF_001515625.1 Sinocyclocheilus rhinocerous
ACGCGAGGAACAGTATTAAGAACCGCTGCTTTAGAACATTGATTTTGAAACTGATTTTGAAAAGGGTGGTCTGGGGTATGGTTCATGTGAACTCTGGTACGGTTCGCTGCTGATGTGAACGCAATCGTACCAAATCGCGGAAGTGAACCGCTATTAATGACGTATTATTTGATAAAAATGTGTGTTTGTTTGTGTGTTTCACTCACTTTCCTGATGAGCGTGACTGACGCGCTGCAAACCGAGAGCTGTTTATCTAATTTCTGGGGGAGGGGGAGCAATCGAACTCTGGTTCGGACGAGGCAAACGAACCAAGTGTGAAAGCACCCTGAAGTAGCGCAGCATGGCCTCGCCCCCTTTGCTGCCTTTTCCCGAGGGCGGGATTTATCTGGGTTTGTTACGATATCTCCGTTTGCATTGAACTTTCAGCTTCGTAACTTTGCAGATATTGTTTATGCTCAAACAGCAACATTACACACTAACTAACGTTAAAAAAAGTGAAATTGCAATCAACCACCCCTTTAATGTTACTAATGTCACTAATGTGGCTAATGTCATCTATTAGTCACATAATGGAATGCTAGCAGGAATTCATTCATTCATTGGGTGGAAATCTTACTCCTGGAATGTGACGCTGAAAGTTGGGCCCCACAGCACACTGGCGTAATGAAGCTGCGTAACGCTGCTGACTGGCTGTAGGCGACAGAAAAGCCAAACACTCATTCAGTCATTACTCTTAACAGGAGGGAGTATTCTCTCTGATGGATTGGCAACAACACAAACCAAAGGAAAAGCGGGGGGAAAAAACCGAGCAGAGTTCAAGCATGGTTAATGTCTTTGCAGCAAACACTATACTTTCAAGTCAGACTCCCCACTGCTGCCGTAATTTTGAGATCCATTTTCAAGAAACAAGAAAACACTTAAATGTCAAACATACAAAATGGATTATGGACCACTTGTTATCATTTGATTTTGATAAGGCTTTTTGTTTACTGATCGAGTAAGTGAAGTGAATACACAACACCTTGATTCACTGATCTTAAATGGTCTGTTTAAAATCTGTTGACTGACACATCTCAGAGTAAATGGACTGGTTTCATCCAATTCATTGCTTATGGGTGTCTGCTCACAGTGCCACTCTTATTATTACACAAGGGCTTTTGGTCAACATACATTTAGGCAGAGCATTTTCAGCTCTAAACTAGTAGGTTGTGACTTAAAATTTGCTGATAGGGTTCATAGTTAACTAAAACTGAAACTATGACCATAAAAACATTTTTGTAAGTCTCAATGTAATAAAATACTGATATATAAATAAAAACTAACAGTATCTCAGTGGTATTAAACTAACGCTGACAGGGTTACAGTCTGCAAAGAAAAAAACAATGCTGAATGTTAATAATAAAACTATAACTATGTAACTATAATCAAGCATATTTAGAAGGACAGCAAAATAAATTAACTTAAAAAAGGAGGAGAAAATCCAATATTTTTTTTACTGAAATCAAAGGTTTTGCTTCCATTAAAGTTTAGTAATTTGGTGCAAATCTATTAATCTAAAAAAATGTCAACATGTCTAAAAAAAGATGTCAACATGAACACTTTGCATAATACATCCTGATTACAAAAAAAATTTATAAATACAATAACATTTACATTTAGTCATTTAGCAGATGCTTTTATCCAAAGTGACTTACAAATGAAAAATAAAATGCTAAATAAATAAAACCCATAAAAATGGGTTCAGCAAGAAAAGATTCATTGTTAATTTTCCCTTTTCAGCCTGTGTCATATTAGTAATTTTGCATGTTGCTGGGCCTTTGCAGTTCACAGTGATATTTTAATGTTATACTATGTTTTATGTTTTGTATTTTGGTACTGTTTTGGCTCACCATTTGATGTGTAATGCAAAACCAGATGAGAGTAATTCATTTGATGCATAATTCATACTTAAATTTTTTTTTTAATTCTAATCAGTAAAATTTAACATGCCACTATGCATTTTTCACCTTCAAAAATAATTCACAACAAAACTATGTAATCTGTTAATGACCACTAGGGTGCAGCGCTACACTTATTAACATAAGTGTTTTCTATATCCTGTCTTGGCAGAGAAAGTTTACTGAAATGACCCCCAAAACTGAACTGTTCAGAGGAGGTGACCAGTGTTGGACCCAGCTGCAACAGACCTCTTAAGAAACCCCTTAGTTAGTTATATATATATATATATATATATAGAAATAGTCATGATGCTTTGGCAACATGCTGTACACATATTACAGGAACAAACCCAAAGACCATGATTACCTTCTTCAGGTGTTTCACATGTTGATCAGACACCCATTATATTTCAGCTAGATTTTCCTAATATCAATAAATTATTAATAGATGAAACATGAATGGTCTAGTTTAATAGTCTAATAGAAGAAAAGATAGTTAGAAAGTAATATTCAAGTAAAAGTAGTTAAAGTATGGTAATATTCACTGGAGAAAGCAATAGACGAGGTTGAAGTAGTTAAAAATGTCTTGATGAATTTGTTTCTAACAAACATGCAGCTTTTCGCTTCACAAGACATTAATTGATGGATTACTTGTGAATTATTGTGATTTTTTTTTATCAGCTGTTTGGACTCTTATTCTTTTTCTTATTCTTATTCTGACGGCACCCATTCACTGCAGAGGATCCATTAGTGAGCAAGTGATGTAATGCTACATTTCTTCAAATCTGTTCTGATGAAGAAACAAACTACATCTTGGATTTCCTGCATGCGGGTGAGTGCATTTACAGCTAATTTTCATATTTTGGTGAACTGTTCCTTTAAACATGAGCTTGTTTGGAAATCGAAACTTTGCAAAGTCAGAAACAAACACATAACTCTTTGGTGTACTCTAATGTAGTTGTATTTAACCAAAAATTACTCTTAGTTCTTGGCTGTGATTAAATATTTAACACCATTCTTTGGTTTTGACATTTCGTGTTCTGTGATTAGTTTTTTTTTTTTTTAGACAGCTTTGGTAGATTTTCAAATAGAAGAGGATTTTAAGTGCCTGAACATGGAGTCTGTAATGTTTAATTCATTTATTTTAATTATTTAATTTCTTTTCAACATTAGTTGATTCTTTTTTTTTTCACCGTGTAATCGTGAAACCGGAATGGTAAACAGCACATACTGCAACTTTAAATGATATTTCAGGTTCAAAAATGGAAAACACGTGCTGGAAAACTGTTAGAGAGCATTCCGGAATAGCTGAGGTTTCACTCATTTTCTCTTTCGACATCCATCATCATGTGCTGAAATTTCCCCCTCCGTGTATGTTGACAAATACTCTCGAAATCATCGGATGTAATTAAATGTGATACCAAGTCAGCAATCCACCAAATGCTTCTGAAAACCGTAGACTGCAATGTGAGTGTTGAATACATAAGAACTAAAAGCTGCTGTTTATGATTCTGGCAACCTTACAGGCACTAAGGACTCATGCTGCCTTCAGGTTTCAATGTACGAGTTTGAAAGGCAAAATTATGATGTAATTTAAGTAATTTTGGTCAAAATGAAGTGGACACATTGGACAATTTCACATTTTTTCTTTCCGTTTACACTCTTTTAGCACTAATGCAACAAAACACAGAGTAATGGTTATATAGTAGGGGTGCCACTATGTAGAATTACCTCAATGTAGCTTTATCACTACTCTTCATCGGCATGAAAATGCATACAAAATAAAAAGTCTACATTAACCATTATAACGACAATTAACTTCCATTGTGTTCATTCGTGCTTCATCTCATTAAAAAATTATTGCCATAACTTTAAGGCAGAAGACTATATGTAATGTTGCTTTACTGATAAACAACCGCATGACTAACATGACACTATCATAAATGAGACTGGCAAAAGCATAAACCTGTTTCACCCCTCATCCAAACACCAGTCAGAAAGATTACATTAATGACTTTGAAACCAGGCCAAGTCAGTCCAAACAAAACAGACAGTCAATCTTTTGCTCAAATTGAGTGCCATCAGGGGTCCAGACGCTCGGTCAAGCACAGCATTCATGAGAAAAAGATCATCCAGGTGTAAAAAACAGGTCTGAATCATGGTGAGGTACAGAGATGGGGGTGAGACGTACACAGACATTCATCCTCAGGTCTGATTTATCATCTGGCTAGACTCCGTTTGAGCTAGTCTAATTGTTAACCTGGTTTTACATGCCTCATTTAATTGAAGAAGTGAAGTCAGCGAGTTTGACTTTTTTCGTTTTGGCCTTTTATTAATATGATAATGAAGAAAGTACAAGAACTTTTGAAGACGAGATTGGAAAATGATGCAAGCACTAACCACTCAAGACATGTCTAAAATTTTCAATATGAAACATGCATAAAAATTTAAATGAGTGTTTGTAATGTAATTATTTTTAAATCCTTCTGAGAGATTGGACTTACAATTTTTGCAGGTTTAAAATATCCTACAGGCTTATATTTGATGAATGGACTTAAAGTCTAATGATAATAATGATAATTAATAAAAAAATATATACATTATAATATTATACTGCATATAATAATAGTGTAGAATACATTATTATTAATAACAATGTATATATCTATCTACTATCTATAATATCTATACTTAAATGTAATTTTTATAGTGTGTGTATAATTAATAAAAAAATATTCATAATATCTATAATGTATGTCATTTTATATATATATATTTATGTGTGTGTGTGTGTGTAAGTTTCAATTTTATTATAGTAGATATTTATAGTAGTTATTCATTTGTTTGTTTTTACATTATTTATTGGAATTTGCATTATTTTACAATTAATAAAAATCTAATTTGAAAATAATTATTGTCAGACTCTGTTTCTGTCGTGTGTGTGTTTTGCTCCCCATGTGCCTTCCTTGCCCTTATTTGGTATTCTTCCTGTTCCTGCTCCCTGATTGTTTCTAATTTGAGTCCAGGTGTTCCCCGTTTAGTTCGTATTGTTCCCAGGTGTGTCCCTTTAGTTTCTGTGCATTTAAACCCTGTGTTTCCCAATGTTTCCCATCTGCTGTTAAATGTCATCCCTGAAGTTCCAGTGTTTTGTATTCCTTTGTTTATTTGACTTAAATTCTAGTTGAAGTGTTCTCCTGCGTCTCCTCGTTCCTTCCTCCATGAGTGACCGTGACAGAATAGTAAGCGGTGCCCCTTCTCCCCGTTTTATTTCTATTCTTTTTTTTGTTTTCCTTGTTTTCCCCGCGGCATGGAAGCCGCCTCACGTTTCGCCGCTCCGAAGACGAGCCTGCTAGCCGCGGCCAAGTCAAGCCCGCCGGTCACCAAAATGTCAAGCCTGCTGTAGAAGTGCTGCTGTAGCGTCAAGTTTTCGCAATTATTACACATGCACCTGAATCATTATGTATGTTACAATTATGAAAGTTTTTATAATAAATTGCTGACAGTACAATACTGGACAATGATGTAATCTGCAGCATTTACACTTCAATTATGAGACTACAGTGTTTCCCATACATTGAGTGCAGGTATTTTTATATCACTGTATTTCTGAAGGAAACTGACTGTCTTCAGAAAATTTGATTTTTCTGAAGACATTTTCATTTCTTGCATACTATCTGATAAAGCAGCGTTTGTGAGCTGAGCACTGCTTTGTGTACAGCCGTTACCAGGGAAACCTCGATCTCTACCACTCCAACAGCGCCTCCTGCTATCAGAGAATGAATTTGCTTATGCTGCCACAAATAGAGTGCAAGTCTGTGGGAAACACTGGACTATGGTATAAATAAATTCAACTGTGTAACAGTTTCACTGCAATTCGTTAGATTTAAAGAACAATAAACATAATACATATGCACTTATCTGTACATAGTAAATGCAGTTATTTTTAAGCGGTTGTTGACATCCTATCTAAAACGTGAGTTAGCCAAAAAAAACAAAAAAACAACGTTACCACTCTAATATGTCTTGCAATATCCGTGTGTGCAAAGGTTCTGCGCGATCCTCTTGCTCAATATTCACGGGGTCTGAATCCGGCTCAAATTGATATGCCAATATTGACGCCATCCTTAACTAAACCGGAGCAGACGGAACTTGCTGCTTTGGGAAGAGGCGGGGCAGTACTGAAACACCGTCTAAGCTGTTCGCCAATCACAACGCACTAGGACAGCTAACCAATCACATCACATTTATTTTTTCCGGAAGGCTGGCCTTCATCAAACACGGAACTAATCGAACCGTTTGTGCCAGACTGGGGAGAAAGGTATTGTAATGTAAATTATGTAAAAAAAACAATGCGTTGTTCGAACCACCAAGCATGAGAGCATGTTCTAGTACACCCCCAAAACAAAATCAAGACTTTGTAAAAGAGCATAATAGGACCCCTTTAATTTATTTGAGAAATTCTAATATGAAGTGATTAATCACATGGCAAAGTAAAGCAAAGCAAAAATTGCAACATCCAGGTCCAAAGAATCCGGTGCCATCCAAACATCTGCCATTTAGATGAATGGTTATAATAATGGATCCAGGTGCGTTTGAAATGCTTGTGTTGCCTTTTTCTTCCCAGACTTCATTTAGCTTGTTTAGTTTAGAATCATTTAGCTCACCATATTGTTGTTGACTTATATAAAATCCTTTGGCTTTGTACTTCTGTTTTTATCCATGTTTGTGAACAGATAAAAAAGTGTGTTCAAATCTTTTAATTTTTTGTTTACAGTTCTACGTTAACAGTCCTGGTCAACATATCATAAGTCATGTGACAACAGACAAACAGCACTTTCCCCAACTAACACACACAAAAATATATCTTTGTATAGTTTATTTTATTTTAAAACAGATGAACAGAAAGCTTGATACATCATATGAGATTATACATACTTGAATATTAGATAACATAATTGGTGGAACATGAACTAAAAAATTTCTAATGACAACTTACAGACTCTGCGACCACTTCAAAGACATTATTTGTGATAAAGAGTGCCTTTCAATGCAGGTTGAATACAATTCACCAAGACAAATCATAAGTGCACTAGAGAGATTTAATTGTATCTGTGTCGCATGTGGGTCTCTTTTGAAGCAACAAATCAAACGTGACAAACCCCTCAAAGTTTAAGTACCATACATTTTATGAACAAATAAAAAACAAGAAGAAAAACAACAACAATTGATTTTACCATGGGTAAAAGATCCATCTCATATACGCCAAGAAAGAATAGAAACTATTAGCAAACTAAAAGACATTTGTGAGTCAAAACACAGTTATAGTTCAAAGTATATTACACCGCACATATCGAAGATTTGCATCATTATTTAAATGCATTATAATGTACCCTGAATCAATGCTCTCCAGATGAGTGATATAGTTTTTCGGCAAGTATAACTCCAACTGTAACAAAAAAAATGACATATTTGTCGCACACTTTGCGATAATGCTGTTGTGGCTCACTCCTTATCAAATTTCTGACATTTGTTTTATACTACAGTACAAAGTCATGTTGTTTGGAAATGCATTGCTTGGCTTTATGAATCTCTGCATTGTCTGTATTACAGGGATCTAAATCTAGAATTAGGTTCTACTGGAGTTCTTTGCTTTTTTTACCAAAAGAGAGTGTCTTGTCTGTTGCCAAAATCTAACAGCTTGTGACCCACGAAGTCGCCCTCTCCCAAACTACAAGTACTGCTCCCCTTTCTCTGCTGGAGAACTTTTAACATTTCCTCTGCAATTTAAAAGAAAAACAAAACATGTTTGAGTTACAAAGAAAACGGAAATCAGATCCACCGTTTCAGATGTATTGCAATGCAACAGTCCATGCTTTGTAGGGTGTTTTCACGTACATGCTACAATAATACATATTTACAAAGGCGGTTTTTGTGGGGTCACAAACAAAGAGGGGTTTTGGGGGCCACACACACAACAGATACAGGGTGACGATTTTTCAAACACGTTTATTGATCAGATGTTCAATCAGGGTGTAGAAGGGACATTTGTCCAGTCATACAGACAAGCGTCCAAATTTGGATTCTAGGTGGGAGTGAGGGACACAGATACAGACACTGGAGCTCGGACAGTCCTCGAATAAAGGCAGGGAGGGTTGGTCAGTCAGGGAAACTAGTCTCACTCAACAACTCATCCCTGAATTAGAGAAGAGAAGAAGACAGTCAGAGAAGAACAGCATTAGAGGAACCTGAGACAGAGACAACTGACGAGAGCCTCTCGGTTCATTTGGTGTTAATACGTTATGTGGCACCACATAGACGTTTGCTGTTTGTTAGCATGGAATTGTTAGGAAAAATGGATGATGGAAAGTACATAGACAGCTTGTTTGATATGCCAACAACTTCAGATCTCAGAGAGAAGGATGAGTTTTGAGTTACATGACATTTGCATGCTTCAGAGGTGGTTGTGAAGTTTCTGTTAGTAAAGGAGAGTTAACTTTTCACCAGGTCCAAAAACGAACGCCTCATTGTTTTTGGAGACAGGAGACAAAACTTTTACTGTCCACCAGTTCAAAACTATTTTCACATTACAGATTACAGATAATCTGAATCTAAAATGATGTGGGAACAAATTCACTAAATGGTTGCGCATGTTATTCCAGAACCTCTTTGCATACTAGTCCAACTTATTTTTAACATAAGATCAGGCCATTTGTTACTTGAATTTGTGAGGTTTCCGTTCAAAACGGCTTCATTGGAATGATTATAAACAATACAATAGTGCCAAAGCTTTTAATTGTCATTCAATTCTAGTTATTTTACCTGTACAAAAACAGTGTTATGCTGATTGCAAACTGGTGCAAAACTTCATTATCATAATCATAAAGGCACCAGCTTATAGCACAAACAGTTTTACAGTTTGCTGTACTTTCATATTTTTTGATTATTTACCAATAACAGTTGGTCGGAATCGGAAGTCTCACACATTTAAAGAAAATAGGTTATTTTGATGTTGTAAAATAAGGTGGACGTGCTGGTAAAGTGCTGCGCCATGCATGTTTAACTTGTCATTGGGCCTTTTTTATTTTAGGATGACGAAACACATGCAGAACAAACGTCTGTGTAAATCCATTTTTATGCAAATCATTGCATTTAATTAAAACCAGCAATATAAGAATGGTTTCACAATGTAATCACGTACAGTTTACGTAGAGTTTGGTGTGGTTGTGTTTCATAAATAAGGCATTGTCATTCATTTTTTGGGCAAACACGCTTCCTTTCTATGTAAATGAGGTTAATTATGGAATGCACTGGATTCACAGACCGCTGCATTATTTGGCTAATGTTACATTGAGCTAATAGATGTTATTTATTTATGGTCTGGATATTCTGCTCACATTGAGCCATTGTCAGGGCACATTTTTGTGAATAGGATGCAAATTGTGATCAGCACTAATTTTGTGGGTGTTTTGCCTGATTTCTTTTATTGAACTAAGTCCAAGTAAACCGAATTATCAGTGGTGCAATTCATTCTCAGTGAATTCTAAACTCTTTTCTGACACAAACTTTGGTCTAAAACCAGTGTCGGACTTTCCCTCGAAAGTGCTTTGTCTAAATAGCATGTTTACATCTTGCGCTGGACGTTTTTGACTCAAGTCAGCCAATTCTCAGTTCCCACACTGGAGCGCTGGAACTCAATGGTTTAAAATAATGTCCTCTATGGTTCTAGTGGAATTCCCTGTACTTCAGTGGACGGTGGAAGTGTCGTAACTCCTGGTCTCTTCAATGTGGTGTCAGTGTGACCGTGGCTGTCAGGAACACACATAGCTGGCAAACAGAGCTCCCACCATGCAGAACATACAAGCCAATCAGAACAGCCATGACACGTTTCTATCTACAGGCTACATTCGGATTGAAATACTACTTGCTGAATATTGCGCAGTGTATACTGTATAATGCCTACTATTAATATACAATATAATGCAAAACAGAATGCATTTATACATTGTCACATGATTTCATTGTTGCATTGTGGAATACTGTATTCTGTGCAATGTGCTGTCTTTTATGCTGTGCATTATGCCAAATGTAGTAGGTAATCAATGTATTCCATGCACATTTTTTCACAGTATACATGTTATATACTGCATAAATCATAAGAGTAGTATGCTAGTCCGAACATAGCCTCTGTATCCCACATTGAATCCGTTCTCTTTTGACTTTATTTGCCTTTTAGTTTGTTGAAAGGCAAAATAAAGACTGTGAAATCTTTTAAATCAGTTAGACTTTGTTCCCAGATGATATTTCCATTCACTTTACATAAAAGTCGTTAAGTGTACCTGGAAGTTTTCTATGAAACCCATGTAAAATTAATACAAAAAAGAGTCCAGTGTAAATGATAACTTCTTAGGGATTTCAGCTTCAAATTGGTTTGTAAAGTCTCTTTTTTGGTGAAAATAGGATTGCCTTAATTAAAAAGCTTATTTAGGTATGTTGGGAAAACCGTACATGTCAATAAAGTACAGAATTTCCACATTCTTAATGAAAATGAAAGTATAGCCAAATACATGCTTATACAGTATCTCTGACAAAAAAGTACACAAACCTCCTTGACCATAGGCCTAGACAATGTAAATATTTGTCCGTGTAATAGTTTAGTTTGTGTGTATAGTCAGTGCGAGTGAGAAGGTGTGCTCATGGTGGGAAGAGCTCTGTCTCTTGTACACGCTGCTCTTTACATTTACAGTTTCTGCTTTTCTGCAGTGCTTTTTATTTGTTTGTATTTACACGTACTCCCTGGCTGTAGAGGGTTGAGATTGCCGGTATAACTGCTGTCCTCTACTGTCCTCGTTAACGCAGGAGCAGCAGAGGAACGAGCCGCCCAACATCATCAGGATGGCAGCTGCCCACCCTACAAAGAGGGCGGGGCCAAACTCATACCTGAAAGACAGAGAGGCCACGCCTTCATTTAACAATCACAAGATAATGTAATCAGGTTATTTTTATGTTCAGATAACATCTCACCCTAAATTCAACAGAAAACAAAGAAATGTACCTTTATCCTATAATATATATATATATATATATATATATATATATATTAGGGCTGTCAGTCTCCCCAAAATAATTTAAAGCTATTATCATGTTACATTTTTAAGCTACAGCAGCCTAACATAAATTATGGAGCATAAAAGAAGATAATTTGAGAAACATCTCAGTATTTTTTGTTCATGCAATGAAAGTCACTAGTGACCAAAACAGCTTAGTTACCAACAGTAGGCTTTTATGTTGTGCAAAAGAAGAGTCATTCAGGTTTGAAACAACATAAGGGTAAGTAAATGATGACAGAATTTATTTATTTTTGGTGAACTACCCCTTTAATGTTTTTTTTTTTATTATTATTTATGTATTTATTTATTTTAATAAACAAAATGATACTGTAAATAAGAAACTAAAACTACCAGCAGGTGGCGGTAAATGTCTTTACGAGTCGATTCGTTCAAACGGCTGATTCATTCAGGAATTCAGTAAAAGGCTCTCTCTTTGAATCATTGGTTCACACGATTCATTCAAAACGCCGATTCATTCAGAAACTAAACAGTAAACACTGCTGTGTTGCTCGGAGACGCACAACAGTTCTGCTGTGGCTTTATAGGTAATATTTTCGTTGGCAAAATTGAACAAAAACAGAATATTGTATTTAAAATATAGCACAATAATAACTTCTTATTTACTTAACTGTTGTATAAAATCACATTTGCACTCATGTTCTTCGTGACAAAAACAGCACTGGTCTGATATTGCTCTCGCTGCTGGTGTGATATCGCTTATAATAAAAAATTGAGAAACAAACTCATACTCATACATATTTTGCCCCAATATCTTGAATTTTAGGGCATAATGGAGTTGTTGCCCTGCACTAGTAGAAATTTCAATATTTCTACTCAAACATAATTTTGTAAAAAAAAAAAAAAAAAAAAAAAGATCTCTTTGAATCATTGGTTCACACGATTCATTCAAAACGCCGATTCATTCAGAAACTAAACAGTAAACACTGCTGTGTTGCTCGGAGACGCACAACAGTTCTGCTGTGGCTTTATAGGTAATATTTTCGTTGGCAAAATTGAACAAAAACAGAATATTGTATTTAAAATATAGCACAATAATAACTTCTTATTTACTTAACTGTTGTATAAAATCACATTTGCACTCATGTTCTTCGTGACAAAAACAGCACTGGTCTGATATTGCTCTCGCTGCTGGTGTGATATCGCTTATAATAAAAAATTGAGAAACAAACTCATACTCATACATATTTTGCCCCAATATCTTGAATTTTAGGGCATAATGGAGTTGTTGCCCTGCACTAGTAGAAATTTCAATATTTCTACTCAAACATAATTTTGTAAAAAAAAAAAAAAAAAAAAAGATATTTTTTTGTAAAAGGTACTACAATAATTTGTTCTTTGTTTTATTTACAACTTTAAAAACTAATTTTTACAGTGTACAAATAAATATTATGTTTTATTTATTCTATTATATAAATACATTATATGTGTATATTTACAGAATGCATTTACATAATAAATTGTAAAAGTATTATTAAATACTAATATAAAAATGTGTATGTGTTATATATATATATATATATATATATATATATATATATATATATATATGTGTGTATATA
>NW_015642820.1:438390-445870 GCF_001515625.1 Sinocyclocheilus rhinocerous
TTGACTTTCAATATATAATTAATGAGAATGACATGTTTAACTGAAGAAAAAAAAACAGCTTCCATCATAATTTGAAAATCTATTAATGGTCCTACCTGGCGTTAATTGGTGTATTCGGATCGAAGAAATGGTTGGAGACCTGTGTGGCATACCATGACACGGCCACCAGCGTACACACACCTAGACATGGTAGAAATCGCAGTCTTAGCACTGTCATTGACTATATCTCTGTTTGTTTACTTTCAGGCTTTACAGAATGTGCTAATGTGACCAGACTAGCCACTTCCTGTTTACTTCTGCATGTCAGAAGTGATACAGCGACTGAGGACCAAAACAGACCTCAAGAATGTGGAGGCTAATGGAGGAATGTCAGTTTATTAACCAAAACTAATTTACGCTGAATGACTTACTGAATTCTGAGGTATGTGTGACATTGACCTAGATAATGCAATTTACTCATTCTTAGCACAGTTACACTCATGTAGAGTGTAGTAATGACTTTGTTTACGTTGTCGCTCAAAGTCTGCAGTTTCTTAGTAAGCTTACTGGTATGATCATCTCAAACCAATCCAGTGTATATGAGCATTACAAAGACAAATGGTCATGTTTTTACACACTCTCACCGAACCTACATAATAAATGCAGTGTGTTTAGCGTGGGTTTGGAGACTCACCTGAGATCAGGAACAGACTCCCACCAGAGATGGCGATCTTGCTCTTGGTGGATGGGTTGTTGTCACCCACCTTTGTGCATTTCATCCCAACCACACTCACAATGATAGCGATGAATCCCATCAGCACTGAGATCACCATCAGGGCTCGACACGTCTGAATGTGGACTGGGAAAAAAAAAAACAGAATTGAGGGATATTCATTAAATTCTGAGTAATTCTGACAAACAAATTCCCACAATGCAAATCATAGACTTAATCCATTTTGTCTTTTTTTTTACCAGTAATATATATATATATATATATATAGAGAGAGAGAGAGAGAGAGAGAGATAAGATTATATATTAGATGTAAGATATTAGATTAGATATTAATATATTAATATAATTAAATATATAAACTATTATAGATACATCTGTAAAACTTACTTTACAGAAGAATTTGTGTTTTGCATTTTATTTATTTTTGTGTTCATTATCCCTTATTTTCACCTTTTTTTTAATGCTAAACATAATTACAGTAGTTTTTTCTGCATGTAGTCTACATTTGACACACTAATTGTTAGGTTCTGTAGACAGAATCCTCACACTGCAAATTATATTATGAAACTGTGTTTTGTTTTGTAGTAAAAATATATGTTTATAATATATTATTAATATATTCATATTTTATAATAAATAAATGTCTTTAAATCAGTTTATAGAATAATCTGGTTTACATTTTATTTTGTCCTTTGGCCTGATTTTCTCAAGACTTGTTTTTAAGCATAAACATTATTTAAGTATTTAATTTCTTATTTTCCGCCTTTTTTTGCATTTGTCTAAATGTGACACTTGACAATTATTAGGCTATATAAAACTTGTTTTATCAAACTAGATACATCTGTAAAACTTACTTTACAGAAGAATTTGTGTTTTGCATTTTATTTATTTTTGTGTTCATTATCCCTTATTTTCACCTGTTTTATGCATAAACATAATTACAGTAGTTTTTTCTGCATGTAGTCTACATTTGACACACTAATTGTTAGGTTCTGTAGACAGAATCCTCACACTGCAAATTATATTATGAAACTGTGTTTTGTTTTGTAGTAAAAATATATGTTTATAATATATTATTAATATATTCATATTTTATAATAAATAAATGTCTTTAAATCAGTTTATAGAATAATCTGGTTTACATTTTATTTTGTCCTTTGGCCTGATTTTCTCAAGACTTGTTTTTAAGCATAAACATTATTTAAGTATTTAATTTCTTATTTTCCGCCTTTTTTTGCATTTGTCTAAATGTGACACTTGACAATTATTAGGCTATATAAAACTTGTTTTATCAAACCTGTCTGTCAATAACATGTCCTGGTCTTGTTTCACCCCAAAGTCAAAAAAGAAAAGAAGAGAAAATATATTTCCAAACTCTTAATGCTTTTAAAATCATTTTTACCAACGCAAAATGTAAATTTGATATTTTTTCTTCTGATTTTAGAGGAACATTTTATTTGGACATGTTGTGGACCCATTAAACTCCCCCAAAACCTACAGAAAAAACATTTAGCATCATTTTCCTGTCTATTTAGAGCATTGTTTGGTAGTGATTTTTAGCTGCTGTACTACATTAAAATTCCATGAATAACCCACACGGTGTTCGGTTCATGCATAATGCTGTAGGAGTGACATTTTTACATGTTTCGCACAGAAGGGATTACTGTGGCTTCCCTACAAAGGGGGATTGTTTTCAATGCCTGTGTCTCCTTTTGTATGTCAGCTACATGCTAACATACCAGTTCAGCATAGATAATGACTTCAACTTCAACTCAGAATCACACAATAGCGGCAGACCACCAACCCCTTTGAACTGTCCATGCATTGTTATGCACATCTCCTCAAAAGAAGGGTTCAGATGCCACATGTAATGGGAATCACTTTTGTAGCCTGCCCATTTTCAGCAGAAGCTTTCAAAGTGTTGCATCAAACATGAATCGAAGCCATAAAATAAGTATAACAGCATCTCAAAGAAGTCAAGAACTGAGGAGAGTTTATCACACGACTTTTGATGTTTGAATTATGCATGAAAAGGCTGCCTTTGAAGAGGAATTTTAGTGCTTTATAAGAGAGGTCTTATTTTATGGTCTTTCATCCTTGTTTTGCTTCATTTCTTGATTTGTAAGGAGAGCGTTTCGTGGAGTAACACCGTGATCTCAAGGTCATGTTTGAATGAGGGCAGTTAGACTCCGGGTGAAGGGTGGAGGGTCCTCCCACAATCCCTTGTCCGGTGCCAACGTTGGCAGCGCCTGGCACGGACGAAAGGAAGGCAAGCGCACGTACAATGGCAGAGAACATGCTTCAAGAGAAGCTGCATGTGAGGCTCGGCCATTGTCTATTGTTTGCGCTTCTGGGCTGCTACACACGTCATTGAAAACATCTCTCAATGCCTTCCTCACACAAATCACTTATTTATGATGTCATAATTATTTTTGACGCCCTCGACGAGGATTTCTAAAACATTGTTCTTACCCATGCATATATAATATTTAGAACATAGAACCAAAAGCTTGAAAGTCTAGTTCAGTTTATTATCAGATAGCCATAATTTGCATAAATTTAGTTTCCATTTCTTATCATATTTTTTTCTGGTTGTCTACTTGCATTATAGTTAATACTTGCTAAAAGGCTGTGCTTACTTTTCAAAATCAACCTTAACTAATAGGTTTAAATGAACCAACAGTGAAAGTTAAGAGTCTGTTAATGTGTTTCCTTAAAACCATTGACAGCAATAGAATATATTTCACTTTTTTGTTTCAAATTTGTATGTGATTTTTAAATTTTGTTTTCTTTTAATGTATTTATTTTTATTTTACAATTTTATATGTATACATACAATAATGAATGTTTAAATATAGGCTATATATAATGTTAAAAACATGTTATATATATATACAGTATATATAGTATATAAATACTTATAGTATATAAGTATATAAAATGTGTGATAGATAGATAGATAGATAGATAGATATAATTTATTTCAAAATTTAAATCCCAGCTCAGTTGTTGCTTGTCTTTTTGATCATGTTTCACACTTTAATTTTTAGATTGACACAACAAAACACTATCATTTTTGTTTGCATTGCATGCAGTATTTCTCTGGGCACGTTTACAGTGCAAAGTTTTATAACTTTGAATTACCGTAGCTCAAGTGTGCTTCATAGAGATGTTTTTTTATCCTAAATACTGTGTTTAGTTGTCAGCACATAATAACAGTTATTCAGGAAAAGACACTAGAACTTCTGCAGAAAAGGGGCAAACAATGCAAGTTTGTGGGAGGCTGTCTGTACATACAGAAGCCAGAACATTGCAGTCACTATCCAACCAGATGACCTAAGGCTGTGAGGAGGGGGGACAGTGGAATCAGATGGTCCCGTCACCCTTTGTGGGCCGAGGGTTATAGATTCCACCACCAGAAGTACAGTACTGAGTGCAGTCTTTGTGCATGAGTGGCGGATGTGTGTGATAGAGATGCTATGAAAGCCAAATGATATTCCGCAAAACCTAACAGTAATTAGACAAAAAGTAGTAGCCGGGGTCATGAAAGTTCTTTGGATGAATGTTCCCTGCATAAATCTGTCAGATCTTATGTGGAAAGTTGTTTCTTGATTAATTGGCATTAATGCCTGTATATTAGACAACATTGCTGTGGTGTTTGCTTTGGCAATTCAACAAAGCCTACAGCAATGATGACTACGATTAATGGCGCTCTTCAAAGTAATAAGATGTTTTTAAATGGTTCTTTGTAGCATTTTAGGTTCAGCAGAGAATATTCTCCTTATAAAGGACCATTCTGGGCTTCATGGGATTATTGAGGTTACTAAATGGTTCTTTGGAGATTAAAACAGCTTTTGATGTTGCGCTATACTTTGGTTCTTCTGATCGACAAATTTGTTTCCGGGTTCTTTAAAGCAGTAGATGCTCTTTGTGGAACAAAGTTCTCCAATTACATCATGTAAGAACCTTTTTGGTTCAGTTTGGAATCTTTACTTTATCAGTCAGTCAGACAAAATCTGTAACAACAAATGTAGTCATCTTAGTTGTCGTCAAATGTTTGTTTGCATATAATCTCCTCTAAACAACGATAAAGGCGACCTGTGTGTTGTGTGGGGATGTGCATTCTGAACATATCTATGGCGTTTGCCTAAACACTGGCCTTTTCTTCTCAACACAACTGCCATTCATCACTTCAAGACAATACGCTGTTATTAAAGCAATGATGCAGAATATAAGATGGCAAACTGTTTTCCCTGAACCATGCCACATTTATATTTCATTTTCATTCTGAAAGTGTCTCATAACTCTTCAGAACCATTACATTGTGTCACTGCCTGCAATGTTGTAATATTTAACCACAAATCACAAACAGATGTGGTTATGATGCTATTTGTCATGAAAAAAAAAAAGTAATAATTTTAAACGTGCAATCATCAGCCACCATTCATAAATGATTTTTAGACACGTCTTCTTCCCAGGACGTTCCCAGAAATAGATGAGAAGTGACTGATTCTGATTAGACGTAACAAGTCCCCACAAAATTGACAATGACAGTGGCGCTAAATGTTGATTAATCGCTATGCAATTGCATTCCACTGCATTTCAACAGTCTGGTAGAGTCAGTGCCTCAGTGAGGTTAGTCACATAAGACTTTCATTATAATATGTCAAAATGCACATATTTTAATTTGATCGATTAAACGAGTTGATTAAATCCATGTGCACACAGCAGCTCTGTTGATTGCGCTTTTTTGCCACCAACCTACTCTATCCAAAGAACCTGGATTTAATTATTATTTCATATAAAGTTTTTTTTAGATTTGTGTTATACATAAAACTTGAACAAATTTATCATATTCTTAAAAATAAAGGTTCTTTATTGGCATCTATGGTTTCATGAAGAACCTTTAAAATCCATGGAACCTCGCCATTGCATAATAGTGGGAAAAGATTCTTTAGATTATTAAAATGTTCTTCACACTAGGAAAAAGTGATTCTTTTAAGAACGGTTCTTTTGGGAACCCAAATGATTCTTCTGTGGCATTGCTGTGAAACTCCCCTTTTGGAACCTTTATTTTCATCAAAATTTAACATACCTATGTCATTCTAAACCTATATGCCTGACTTTCTTCTTCTGTGTAACACTTTTGAAGAATATTTTTGTTTGTACATGGAGAGACATCCTTCTAAAGACAATTGTATGTACTCATACAGGTTTGCAATGACATGAGTTTGAGTAAATGATGGTAGAACTGTGAACCATCCATTTTCTTTGTTTAGTACTTACCATCCAGCGAGAGCAAGGAGTCAAAGATCTTGCACTGCACCTGGCCTGTGCTCTGAGATGCACAGGACATCCACAGGCCTTCGTACAAGCCCACGGCCATAATGATGGCGTCCCCTGCATACGAGGACTGCTTCCATTGGGGCAGCACCGTAGTGGAGATGATGCCAATCCATCCACCCAGAGCGAGAAAATAGCCCAGAAGCTGAAACCCAGAGTTGGCCATAATTGTCCTTTTTAAACTTCTGTTTCAGTGTAGAATTAAACTGAGTTCAGTGAAGTTCTCCAGTCAGGAAGCCACCTGCAATTCCCTCAAGAACGTGCAAAGAAATCCACCTCTCTCAGAATGAGTCGAACGAGTCGATATGAGCAGTCAAAGTCTGTCTGATTCTCGCCAACTCTTCGGTCACTCGCTGTATCCCTTTGTAGCTCTCGTTCGCTTCAGTATCTCTCATTTGGAGGCTTCCTGTGACATCCCTTGATTCTGTCTAAAACTGAGTCCTTCAAGTCTCCTCTCTGAAGGTACCCCACTTCTGGAGGTTGTGGAAAGAGCGTTTGGGGTGCCCAGGATACCGTCAGGATGTGGTTGAGTGCTGCTTTACTGTCTGCATAGCTGTTCTTGTCACACACCAGTGTGTCTGGATGGTGCTCAGGAGGCAGAGCAGTGGGAATAAGGGGGAAAAAAGGACGGAGAAAAAAAAAAGCCTTGACGGAGTGAATGCATTGGGGGGGGTGGAGTGCCAGGCTGATGATGACTCTCTGATTGGTGGTTTAGTGAAGAGAAACGCCTACTGAAAATAGTGCAGGAGGGACTAATTAAGCCCAGATGTCACTTGTGGAGTCAATCCGCAAGAGTGGGATCTGCGATACGCCACAAAGCCCTAATTGCATAAAATTCTCAAAGTGAGCAAGTGTCTTCAAATCTTTACAATCACGTGTGGATTAAAGTTATTGCTCCTGTGTCAGAAATGTGGCATCTGAAGTTGTTTTCCCCATTTGAATGTGTTCCCGCACTGACCCTTGTGAAACACTACTGAGGCGGATAAATCAGCGTTTAAACTGTGCTCATTTGAAAGGAAGTGTCACCCACACACAAAAACTCTTGCTTCTGGTGGAGATTTAGGGGTTTGCCTGTGACAGCTCAGAGGATCTCCATGGGAACCCGCTTGGTTTAATCACCAAGCGAGGGAAACACACAGCGGGTCTTGCTGCATGGAATGGAGGCGCCTTTTGGGTCTGATCACGGAGCAATTGAACAGATTGTCAAGAACTTTCAGTGACAAAAGTAGAAACTGATTTCATTTACTTTTGTGAAGAGAATGTGAGACACTTGCCAATGCAACAATGCCACCATGATGCCAGGCATTGAAATGCTGTTGCTAAGGTGTTCCGCACTAAAAAACCTAAACAATTGCATATTATTTTCATATACTATTACTTAAAAAAAAAAAAATATATATATATATATATATATGTATGTATATA
>NW_015642820.1:445880-492839 GCF_001515625.1 Sinocyclocheilus rhinocerous
TATATATATATATATATATATATATAACTCATTAGACCAACAGTATTCCTCCAAATGTTACTCCAGCTACCCAACTACCAACTACAATTTTGCTGCTTTATTACAGGTTAGTATGGAAGCCAGTTTCTGCCACTGAATAAAAAATATAAAAAGGTAATTGCGACTTTTTATCTCAGAACTGCGGGATATAAACTTCCATAGGCCAAACAGGCTTCCATAGGTTAGGATGCATTAGCATGAGGCTACTGTTTTAGCGTTATTGTTTTGTTATTTGCTGGCTTAATTTATACTGTTGGATATATATTATATCCAACTTCACGTGCATACATACAGTATATTTACATAAAGTGATATATACTATATAGCAAATCTCAACTGTCTGATTTTTATTTTGTCTAAAAATTTAACTATATTATCACCAAGCTCTTTATAAAGCTTTTATTTACAAGTATAAACAACTTTATGCTCATACAGTATATTTGTGTAGGGCGACATTTAATAGATGGCAAATTTCAACTGCTTGATTGCTTCATCATTGCTAAATTTCAAAAATTTGACTACAATGCATAAAGATAAGGGTTAATTAAAGATAAAGATAAAGGTTTAAATAAAGATAAGGGTTAGTTCACCCAAAAATGAAATTCTGTCATTAATTACTCACCCTTGTGTCGTTCCAAACCCGTAAGACCTTTGTTCATATTTTTGATGAAATCCGAGAACTTTCTGCCCCATGCATAGACAGCAACGCAACTGACACGTTCAAGGCCCATAAAGGTAGCAAGGTCATCATTAAAATAGTCCATGTGAGATCAGTGGTTCAACTGGGATTTTATGAAGCTACGAGAATATTTTTGTTTTCTTTGTTATTCAACCACTTCTTTTCTTCGCTGCGTGTTCACGAGAGTAAGGAGTCGTCATTCTGACGTAGTACCCGGATGCACTGTGCCTTGTTTACAACAAGAGGAAAACACATGATGTGCATAAAACAGTCTTTATAAACATCTAAAGATTTCGACAGAGAGGATGACTTGCAATTTTTTGCCTAGCCTTACGTATTCGAATCAGAACATACAGGCGATAAACTAGGAGAGATGGATGTTCTACGTCAGAACGCCAGCTCCTGCGTCATCAGCATCACACGCATGTGTCGTGTTACTCTCATCAACGTGCGTTGAAGACTGACCTGGAAGCGAAGATATTGTTTAATAAAGTTATTTTTGTTTTCTTTGTGCACAAAAAGTATTCTCGTAGCTTCATAAAATAAAGGTTGAATCACTGATGTCACATGGACTATTTTAGTACCTTTCTGGGCCTTGAATGTGGTAGTTATGTTGCTGTCTATGGAGGGACAGAAAGCTCTCAGATTTCATCAAAAATATCTTAATTTGTGTTCAGAAGATGAGCGAAGGTCTTACAGGTGTGGAACCACATAAAGGTGAGTAATTATTGACAGAATTTTCATTTTTGAGTGAACTATCCCTTTAAGATTATGAACATTAGCATCATGATTTTCTGTAAATCTGCTTTGTAACAATGTGAATTATGAAAAGATTTTTACAGATTACTGACTGGCCCAAGTGAAGAGTCCACTGCTAAGTCTTGGATCCATATAACAGAATGTTTCTCCTCAGCAAGTCACATGATTTGAGGTATCTTTCATCTCTATAGGATAAATGGTGTGGGACGAGTTACGCACCAAAGTTTAATACTTAAGGTTAGTGGTTTCTTTCAAATTCCTAACACTACATATGAGCAATAGCAATAGTAATGCTTGCCTTATCAACGACCACAAATAGTAAAGTACATAGAGGAAAGAGAAAGAACACAATGCACTGTACTACATATTTCGCAAGTGTAGAGCTACAGCAACAAAAAACATCACAAAAAAATCTCCAGGCCTCAAACTGCAATCAACTTTTGGATCATTTTAAATTAGACAATTAATCTGGCGTCTAAGAACTCGTAGATGGCCATTACTCAAGAGCTGTGAACAAGGACTTATGAAAAACAAGTCATTATTTCATTGACCTCGAAGAGGTGGGGCAGTTCTGTGTTTTCCAAAACGTCTCATTAGGTTTTTCTTTGAAGCATCCTCTCGAAACAGGATTAGCCTCCACGGTCCATCCCGACATGGAGTCAGGGGTCGAATACGCACTCAGGGGCCCCTGGGATTGGTGTTATTACAGGGAGAGTGGTTAATTATCTAGATAGCAATGAACCTTCTTTTTTTTTTCCAGAGACCACAAGACTATCCATTCCTTCTTTCCACTCATCCACAACCCCATCCCTCAATACAAGTCACACACATGCACAAGGATGAATTCATAATCCCAGCCCCCATCCCATGCACCGATCACCCAAGGGTTGGTGTTTACATTCGAGTGGGTCTCACTGAACTATGTAGCTCAGACAAACCCTTTTACAAACAGCTCATCAGCCCATCTCTCTGCATGGATTAAAATACCATGTAACCATGCTTGTATGCGCCTGCACAAAACCCACCGAGGGTAACAAAACAGATCCAGTGTTCACGGGGGTCAGTGTGGGAGATAAATAGACTGATAGATGGAGTAAATTAACTTGAACCGCATACTTCCTTCATATTGTATCAATTGAAACAATCTCTTTCAGACACTGGAAATGTCAAATGTGTGTCAAATGGCATTGTGGAAAAAGTTCTGTCTATTTTAATTAATTAAATAATTATTTTATTTTATTTTATTTTATTTTTTGCTCTCTTTATCCTGGTCTATTTCACAAATGTATCAACAAATCCTGATTTCCAGGACAATTACCACCATTTATTTTTCTATGCTATGAAAATTAAGAGAAGTTTCCAGAAGATTTTGGTATTTAAAAAAAAAAAAATACATGCCTAAAAATTGAGTTGTGTGTGTTTAAAGTAGGCCTTATTTTGCGGACTTAATTACAAGGAAAATAAATAATTTATTCTGATGGCAGTGTTTCCCTGAACAGAAATGATGTGTTGCTGACAGGGCCGTCCTTAGCTGACGCAGGGCCCAGTGCGAGGTAGGCCTCCCTCGGTCCGTTTGCGATTGCGTCCCGGTTCACCGTGGGGCCCCCTCAAGCGTGGGGCCCGGTGCGACCGCACCAGTTGCACCCCCCTAAGGATGGCCCTGGTTGCTGACTACTGTATCACTTAAAACAGAATAAGTTGTGACTCATCATTGTTCTCAGCCATCGTTGTTCCATTCAAAAAGCTTTCTATTGGCCATGCATGCTTATATACCCATGTATACACTAGCAAAGTTATACGTGGCTTGAGTTTTTTTTTTTTTTTGCTCTGTAAAATATTTGTGTAATGCTGGAATATAATTTACTGTCTCTACGGATTTCCAGACTGAAGGCAAGATGTTCAAAGAGCTCCAGCCATTGAGGTAGTTTTTGAAGAATATTTCACTGTTTACGATTGGAGCATTCGAATACAGCATTTAATACAATATGGATTACAACACCAACCTCATGCACTCTACACTATGACAGGTAAGTGCTGTTCTGTTGCTTGTCTTCTCCAAAGACCTATCTGATTTCAGATTCAGACACAATCAACATGGTATAGTATGAATAATACAAATAGTAAGTTGAGTAATTTGAGATTTTGTAAATTGAGAAAACTGTAGCTATAATTCAACATTTCCATGCTAAGCTAAAGGAAAGAAGCAGTATGAAGGAATGCAGATGGAGGAAGAGGAAACCAAAAAAAATGTGGAGAAACTAAAGTGGATTGTAGTGAAAGTGCCCCTCCTTCACAGGCCCAAACTTCAGCGGCTTAGGAGTTCTCTGGGAAACTTTGACCAGTGAAAAGACCATCTGGTCAAGTTCACTGCTGGCTAATTAGCAATTAGACATTCAAAGGTTTTTTTTCACCTCTGTAGACTGCAGACTTGTGTAAAAATAAAGTTACTTGCAGTTCAGACAAAATGGAGAGAATAAGTTAGAGAAGAGATCCACACATATGATGGATTGCGAGTGTTGTTTTATGTTATATATTAACAACATTGACTACAGGATTTGTGTTATTCTGCAACAATATGCATATAGAATGACATGTTTGTTGTGTTGCATGAAGGTTGAAATGCCAAACAAAGTACAATATTACAATCAAATGCCAAGCTACTTTATTGCCAGTATGGGGGAATTTACACTGCTACTGCCTATAGTACAGTGTCCAAATTAGCCTTTACATCTAGTTAAATAGCCTGCAGGTTTTGACTTTTCAAATATGTTGGAAAATGTTAGTTCTTTGTGGAAACTGAAGAAATAAATGTACAATAGATACTCAAGTTCCCTTTCAGTCAGTCACTCTCGACGTCACATCGGTGACCGATGAATTGGGAATCTCACCAGAGAGACCAATCCACTTCGAGTGTAACTAAACGAGCCAATGGACATTAACATGCGGAATTCGAATCTGGCTGCCACACCACGCAGTGCGGGTATAAGAGGCAGCAGGTGCACTGCATTCATTAATCTTTTCGCTTCGGAGCCGAGCGGTGGTGCATCACTACTGCTCTTCTCTCTCTTTGAGTGATTGCAGAAAGCGAGTGCGGCCGTTATGGCATACAGCAGCGGTGTCACGGTCTCACGGCAATCATCCGGCGTGCAGACAGCCACACCAGGAGTGTGCGGTGACCAGCTCCCCTGCGTGCTTCAGCACTAAAAGAGCAATCCCTAAAAGAGCAACACGGGTGATTGCATATTTGTAAAGATGTCTTATCACCCGTGCGTTTCTGGATGTGGTCGTTACCTGGCGGCTCAGGATGGTCACGATCGCTGCCTCACGTGTCTGGGCATTAAGCACGCTGAGGAAGCGTTCGTGGATGGTGCATGTTCTCTGTGTGGGGACATGACCATCTCTGAGTTGCACGTAGCGGAGTCCCTCTGCCCTCTGCCCTCTGGCACCCAGGGCGTTTCCCGAGGAAGTTCCTCACCCCTCAAGCGCTATGCAGCCTTCGGTGCTCTCCCTGATGACCAGATGGCGATCGCTGCATCGGAGGGTGAGCTCTCTCTCTCTCCGGAGATGTCGACTTGGCTGCGTTGCCCCCTTCGGGGAGAGTGGCGTTGCCCGACTCAGACCCAGAGATGATGGCTATGCTTTCCTGGGCCGCTGAGTATATCGGGCTCGTGTGGAATACACCACCCACGTCCCGGTCCTTCGAAGCTGGATGAGTGGTTCGTCGGTGGGGGTCACACTGGTTCTCAGAGCCCCCTACGGTGCCATTCTTCCCGGAAGTGCATGAGGAGCTCACGAGATCGTGGAAGGCACCTTTTACTGCCAGAAACAAATCGTGCAGCTCCTCCTCCCTCACCACCCTCGATGGCGGGGCCGCTTTGGTGTACACAGGCATTCCCTCGGTGGAGTGGTCTGTGGCCATGCAACTGTGTCCCACGGCCGCTACCACTCTGCGGGGTGACCCGTGTCTCCCCTCGCAGACCTGTAAGTATTCGTCAGGTCTAACTGGCAGTGCTTACAGAGCTTGTGGGGAGGCGGCCTCTGCCCTTCACGCCATGGCATTATTGCAAGTTTATCAGGCCAAAGCCCTGAGGGACCTGCACGCGGGTGGTCATGACCTGGCGGTTCTACATTAACTGCATACTGCGACGGACCTCGCACTCCGAGCGATGAAGGTAACCGCACAGTCTCTGGGTCGTGCGATGTCCATCTTGGTGGTCCAGGAGCGCCATCTCTGGATGTGTCTGGCCAAAATTAAGGAGCATTATAAGCTGCAATTCCTGAATGCTCCCGTATCACAGACCGGCCTTTTCGGCGACACAGTCGAGAGCTTTGCCCAGCAGTTCTCAGCGGGGCAGAAGCATACTGAGGTGATCAAGCACATCATGCGCCGGAGGAAGCCTGCTGCTTCCACTCCGGCCGCAGCCCCTCAGCCTGCTCGTCGCCGAGGGCGCCCCCCTGCGTCCGCCCCCACTCCCACTCCCACACAGCAGCAGCAGCCTTCCACCAGGCAGTGTCGTGGAGCCAGGCATAGGTAGGACGCCCAGCACATCCAGGCCCTCGCCAAACCTGGTGGCAAGCGCAAGTGCAAGAGGCCCCGAGATGGGCGACCCGGAGATGGAGGGGACTGCTCATCGGGAGATGGTGACCGCACCACTCTCTCCCCCGGAGGAGGGCCAGGTGGAGAATCTTTTGTTTCGTTTTGTTTGTGTTCCGCCGCTGGCCCAGCAGTCAGCGGTACCCAAAACTTCAGAAAAAGAGCAGTTTCCTCAGTCTCTGGGTCCCAAGAGGAGGAGAGGGGTTGACTGTGCATCACAGGATCACTTCCCTCCTCCTCTTTCGTCAGCGGGCTGCAGTGGGTTGCAGGTAGGTGCTTTGACACTCAAGACCCCGCTTCATGCCGTCACATGCCAAGCTGTTACAAGCCTCAAGCTGGGGCCCTGCGTTCCCCCTCTCACGAGGAGGGATCAGGTGAGTGTAACACTTCACACCCAGACCCCGCCCTCTGTCATTACAGGCGTGGCCGTCACAGGCCGGGTCCCTGTGTTCCACTGCGCTGTCCCACCGCGGGTACGTCGGTGGCTCCGTTGGTTCCACTGGCATGGTCTCTCGGAGCCTGGTTGGCGCTCCCCAGTCCGTCTCAGTGGCTCCTGCGGACCATCAGACTTGGCTACGCGATTCAATTTGCCCGGAGTCCCCCCAAGTTCAGGGGCATCCGGTTCACATCAGTAAAAGCGGTCGATGCCCCTGTCTTGCGTGCGGAAATCGCAGTCCTCCAGCCAATATGAGGACAGGGTTTTACAGCCCTTACTTCATTGTGCCCAAGAAGAGCGGTGGGTTACAACCAATCTTGGACCTGCGAGTTTTGAATCGTGCGTTTCACAAGCTGCCATTCAAAATGTTGACACAGAAACGCATTTTCGAGTGAATCCGTCCCAAAGACTGGTTTGCAGTGATCGACCTGAAGGACGCGTACTTTCATGTCTCGATCCTCCCGCGACACAGGCCATTCCTGCATTTCACCTTCGAGGGTTGGGCATATCAGTACAAGGTCCTGCCCTTCGGGCTGTCCCTGTCTTACCGTGTCTTCACCAAAGTCGCGGAGGTGGCCCTTATTCCCTTGAGGGAACAGGGTGTTTGCATCCTCAACTATGGCGACGACTGGCTCATACTCGCACAGTCTTGCGATCAGTTGTGCGCACACAGGGACGTGGTGCTCAGACACCTCAGCCAGTTGGGTCTTCGGGTCAACTGGGAAAAAAGCAATCTCGTGCCAACATAGAGGATCTCTTTTCTCGGAATGGAGCTGGATTCGGTCAACCAGACAGCACGCCTTACCCAGGAACATGCTCAGTCGGTGCTAAACTGCCTCAAGACTTTATCAGGCAGGATGGTGGTCCCACTGAAATTGTTTCAGAGGCTCCTGGGGCATATAGCTGCAGCTGCTGTGGTAGTTCCGCTCGGTCTGCTCCATATGAGACCGCTTCAGCACTGGCTCCATGCCCGTGTCCCGAGGTGGGCATGGCTATGCGGCACTCAATGGGTTCAGATTACACCGGCCTGTCGCAGAATCTTCAGCCTGTGGTCGGATCCTTCGTTCCTTCGGGCAGGAGTGTCCCTGGAACAGGTATCCAGGCATGCAGTGGTTTTCATAGATGCCTCGGCCACCAGCTGGGGAGCAACGTACAACGGGCACACAGTGTCAGGGGTGTGGACGGGTCCCCAACTGTGTTGGCATATCAATTGCCTCGAGTTGCTGGCAGTGCGCCTTGCCCTGAGCCGCCTCAGAGGGTGCCTTCAGGGTAGGGACGTACTGGTCCGCATGGATAATACTGCGACCGTTGCGTATATCAACCGGCAAGGCGGTTTATGCTCCCGCCACATGTTGCAACTCGCCCGCCACCTCCTCCTCTGGAGTCAGAAGCATCTGAGGTCCCTTCGTGCCATCCACATCCCAGGAGTGTTCAACCGGGCAGCCGAAGAGCTGTCTCGAGCAGCACTTCCAGGGGAGTGGAGAATCCCCCTCCAGGCGGTTCAGCTGATCTGGAGATGGTTCGGAGTTGCTCAGGTAAACCTGTTTGCATCTCCAGAAACCACCTACTGCCAGTGGTTCTACTCCCTAACCGAGGCAACACTCGGTGCGGATGCACTGGCACACAGCTGGCCCCGAGGCCTGAGCAAATATGCATTCCCCCCAGTGAGCCTACTCGCACAGACGCTGTGAAAGATCAGGGAGGACGAGGAGCAGGTCTTGTTAGTGGCTCCATATTGGCCCAACAGGACCTGGTTCCGGGAACTCATGCTCCTCCAGGCTACACTCTGCCGTCTCTAGATGATGCAGCCTGAGCCATCTCAGAAACTTCCATGTGAAATAGGACCATTTTGGGTTACTCCACATGAGTAAATGTCACTCAGCACCCTCTGGGAGGAGGTGACTCCGCAACATGCCTCTTTCAAGTAGGAAGGGCACGCTTTCCCAGTGTTATCCTACTGTTTGGGTTGCTCGAGGAACAACAGTAGTCGACCTTCTCTGTGTAGAGCCCGATCCTATCGTCTGCCTTATAGGAAGGGCCTATACAGGGCACTGAAGGGGGCAGCACCTGTGGCGCTTTGGTAGGGATTCCCAATTCGTAGATCACCGACGTGACATAGAGAGTGACCGACTGAAAGGGAAACGCCTCGGTTACATGTGTAACCCTCGTTCCCTGAACGGAGACGTCACGTCCCACAGTTGCTGTATCACCGCTGAGCTGCCAGGTCACCGGCTCGGCTCCTCAGCGAAAAGATGAATGAGAAAGCTGCTGCCTCTTATACCCGCGCTGCGGGGTGTGGCAGCCAGATGCGAATTCCGCATGCCACTGTCCATTGGCTCGTTTAGTTACACTCAAAGTGGATTGGTCTGGGCGAGATTCCCAATTCGAGGGTTACATGTAACCAAGACGTTACCCAACATGCTTTGTGACTGGGGTAAATTTGATCTGAATACCCACTAGGACTGTAAAAGTGTATTCAGAGTGTAATGCAATGCATATGATTGTTTCTATGATGTGTTTTTAAATGTGTCCCGAAACTAATTTTTAACAGTAAAAGCTGGAATTCAAAATATGAACAGATCTTAAAACCCTAGGCATAGACTTTTGTAAATTGTTACAGAGAAAAATTGGATATAATACACTAAACGACTGAGAATTAAGTCATTCTGAATACAGAAAACTTGCGCAGAAACATACGTTTCATTGCTAGTAGATGCATGACAAATGAAAACAATATGTGTTCTAAAATCAGCTTAAAAGTTCCAATATGTTTGATATCCTCCAACTAGATGGAACCACAGTCTCAATCTAAAAAACTCGAAAAGTGTCAATGGCTCAAGACTGTTAAAAAATCTGAGCAAAAGTAGCAAAATTGTAAGCTATTCAAGCTAAAAAAAAGACACTAAAAATATTGAATATAACAGAAAGGTTGTTTCATTTTGTACAAACAGTCTGTAAATCACATGACTCAGTGTGTTCTACACAGGAAACTGGTTAATGAGATTGATGAAATAAACAAATTAGGGCATTATCAAATTGTAAAGTGTACTCAGCCGCTGTTATGTTCAGGTGGTAAGAAGGGTGGGAATATTGCGATGCAATCTAATTTGAAAATCTAATTTAATATTGCACAAAGACGAACACAGTATGCCAGGCGTCGTAAATGTGTTGAGCTGAAAAAATACATTTTGGCATTGAGCTGTCAGTATATAGACAAAAGTGGTACTGAGAGTATTTCTTATTCCATAAGGCAAGCTGTCAAGCCAGTACGTAGATATCTGAAGTTGTCAGTTTGATTAAAGGTAGTAAAATTGGCCAAAATCAAAAGAGGGGGGGAAAATGGGTAAATGGAAACTGCTGTACTAGAAACAATTGTCAATGAAGCTTTAACAGTGTTATTGAAAAGAGGAAAGAAAGTTTCGAACATGATCAAAGAAGCCATCTCATGTGACAATGCCTTTTCTCATCAATCGTTCTGAACCCCATATGTGGCTGTATGACCCCATTCCAGATTTGCTGTTGCTGTACGCTGAGCACCTAATCCATCCTTGCATTAAGGAAGGTGGTCAGATCCTGTCCGTTTTTCCACTCCTCTTTTTCCAGGTCCTTAAGCTGAGCTTAAAAATCAGCTGACATGATCAAACATACCAAGTCATATTCCAGCTAACGAGACCCGAGTGTTCCCAATGCACGGAGGAGACCTCCCAGAGGACGGGGACCTGCGCCATGCGCTCCGACATGGGAAAGGACAGACTTTTGTGGCCCGAGCCCATTACCGTTCCCATAATTGCTTTTTCCATTGTTGTCACCCACTCTTCCTTCTTTTGCCTTTATTGTACACATACAGCTAAGGGAAGCCTCTTGCATTCATCCCACTCGAACAGAGGGATCTTTTCTTTCACCCCCGTTCCATAATGTACATTTGGAGGGTTCGTGTTGAGCGTGCTTCTCAGGACATCAGAATGCACTCAACGGCAACAACGTCTAGAAAGGAACAAGAACAACGGGGGTCCCTCTTATTTGGCTATGCACTTATCTAGGTCCGGATGGGCTCTTTGTTGCCAACGGCCCCTGAATTGCCTCTTCCACCTGACCGACAGAAAAACATCAGGCTGGAGTGGTGCCTATAGAAAGTTCTGCTCGAGAGTTTCCACCTGGGCTGGAGGGAGGGAGAGAATAGCCAACATCAACATACCCTCAAAGGGGTCCAAGCCCTGGGGCAGAGCAGCTGAGTTGGACGCAGGGGCTTGAAAATGGGGATTATAAGGGGAATGTGTTGGGCTAATCCACCATTATGCGGCAGCCCACAGGTCTTTAGTGACCTCAGAGAGTATAAGGGCATTCTGCCGCCCAGAGAAAACCAGAATACTGTCCGAGCAATATCTAATGCGACGGCAAAATGTCATTTCTGCCTCTAAATCAGGACAAGTGATGCTAGACCTTGCTGTGGCCTGTTGCATCCATGACAACTCCACATCTTTATTTGACAGATCTGCAACCAGCAAAGACGACCCACAAGAAATAGCTAATTCTGCCCTACGCACTCGTAATGGTTCCATGAACTCTTTCCCTGCCATTGTGGGAATTTCCCAGCTTTCCGTGTTTTCACTGTTATAGCAGAAGTAGAAAAAAGTGATCACATATGTAAGTACTGTAGATGAATATGTAAAATAACGTGATTAACAAACATTCAACTACATCATCAAAACATCAAAACTGCCTAACGTTACAAAATGAAATGATGATCCAGGAACTGGTTTTTTATCATCATTCTAAATCTAAACCAGATGTAGTCTTTTACAACAATGTGATTTTCTCAGCTTTTTGTTCAAAATGTTGGTCTTTTCATGAAACATACTTTCTTTTGACCAGGGGTGTTTCCTCTGAGGAGGCAATGCCTTCTCAAAAAGAACAACAACAGCATTACAAAATATAACATTAAAAAGTGTATAAATTGCTTGTTTTTCTAAAGAAACATTGTCCAACAGTAAAGTAAAGTTACAGCAGGATTCGGCGTCTCTTTCGCCTCCCCTGAGCCCACTGAGTTTTAACAGACCTCCAAAAGTGTGCGGTGGGTTTGGTGGGGGGTAATTGAGAATGAATGGGGGGAAGTCACGTGAGAGGAGGCAATGCCTCCATCGCAATATGATTGGATATGACTGGTTATGAACAGTCTGAATGAACAATATAATGTTGTTAAAGGGAAGACTAATAAAAAAGTAAGTGAACAACTCACACACTTAGATATAACCACTTTGTCACGTCAAAATAAGACTTAAAATGGCATGAAAACATGATCTGTGGGAGTTTTTAGTGAGTAATCAGTTTGGCATATGTCTGTGTCTGTGACCAATATTTACCGAGCTTGGATGTCTGATGATCTGAAAAATTCAAAATAGTTAAAAGTCAACTATTAAAAAGAATAGCTGAACATAAATTCACAAATAAAATATATTGTTTAAACTGTTACTGCCTTGAGTTATTTTAGAATAAATGTAAAATGCTTAAAAACACTAACATGATGAGATTCATATTTGAATTTAATAAGTATAATATTTATTACATTGTCAATGTAAAAATATATATTTACATTTGATTAAAAAAAAAACTTTGAAATTTGAAATTTGCCTTCTCATTTCACAACACCACTGCTTTTGACATATTGCATATTTAGAAATTCATACAACAAAATAATCTGGGGGCCATGGAAATTTTGTGAAAATTATCAAAAATGTTGGCAGTGGCTAGCAACTTAAAAAAAAAAAAATGCTGACGGGGAAAGGGTTAAGAAACTTTAACATCCATGGAACCTTTAAATTGTACAAAAGGTTCTTTATAAATGGAAATGTTCTTCATATTAAGAATAAATGGTTCTTCTTCTGTAAGAACTGCTCTTTGGGGAATCAAAATGGCATTCCTCTATGGCACCTCTGTGAAAACCCCTTTTTATAACCTTTGTTTTGCATTGAAAATCGGAGGTAACTGAAGTGGTACTTTTTTGCTTTACCTAAATGTCCGTTCTGCAAATTAATTTTCAGCCAATTTCTGAATGCAGTCTCAAAGACACCATGAAGTTCTCCTCTATGACTCTTATCACAGATCGCTTCTTGTCATAGACCTGCACCTCCTACCGTGTGAATTCAAGTCTTTCCCTCCTCCAGCCAGTAAGGATGAGCTTCATGGTTCCCCCAAGCATAATCGCGCTGACTTGGAGCCTGTCCCAGCCCGGCACCGGAATGATCCAAGTCTTAGGGGAAATAAGACGACAGTTCATTGCAGTAACCACTGAAGTCATCATTCCGGCATCCGTCAAAATATACCAACAATACCACCCTCTGTCTCCATTTAGACAAGATTTGGTTAAGCTTTTAAGTAACTTGGTTAAAGAAATGAGAATACTTTTATGTGTATTTATGACTCTAGTGGACGTGAGCTGTCAGGATTTAGGGCTTTTGCAGATGACTATTTCAGCTATTGTTAACTCTATCTGTATTTTACAGAAGACCTATAGGCCTTTTTTTACTTGTTTTGTAGTGAACTTAACTTCATTTTCTTGTGTTTACTACATAACAACAGTTGTGTTTACGATCTTGATTTTCTCTTGATGTCAACATAAAGAAGTTTATTTAACTTTTTCTCTTTTTTCTCGGTGTGAAGATCACAAAAGCCATTAAATGCTGCTACATTGTGGATGTGCGAATTGTTTTTTTTAACTTGCCAATTAAATGGTTTGTGAGAAACAGTGAGTTACAGTGAGAAATTTGTCAAGATTACAATAAAAATTGTAAAAAAAAAAAAATTATTGGAACTGGTCTGTTAAGGAAAATATTGGATGTACTGTAGTTATTTTTTATTATTATTCATATTTTCTGTGGCAGGTATTGAGTTACATACTATGTTATCTGTCTTTTTGCAGTAGTTTATAATGATATAAAGCATTGTTTTACTTTTCCACAACATTACTACAACATTAGTGTTTGTGCAGTTTATAAAATTAAAAAAACAAAAGCACTTAGCAATATAGATTTAAAATATCCTATATCTATATCGCACATTCACATTCATATAGAATTGAATTAATGCCAGTAATAGCCAACAGCTTATCTAGTCAGATTCATGAACTGCGTCTAGTTTACAAATTGACCTTAAAATGTCAGTCTTTCTGTGTTTAATTGGACTCTTAGTCTGATAAAGAAAACCTACAGATTGTGAGGAAGAACGTGTAGTTTGATATGAATGGACACTGTCAACATTTATTTACTCAGATGGATTTATTTTCAGAACTTGAATTGTTTTATTTCATTGCATGAATATAAGCAACTCCCTGAAATTTAACCGTCAAGCAGGATATGGTTAAAGATCTGATAAAGTTAGAATTGGCTCAAATAACTCCTTAAAGCTTGCCAATGTGTTTAGATTCACTTGCAACTGATTAACATTGACAGAAATATTAGGAAAGTGTTGTGATTATCATGAAAAGGATCAAATTCATGTCTAACATTTGTCCTGTTGCTCTAGCCTCATGGAAACTTTGGCTGATTCCATGTCAGGTCCTGTTAGCCTGCTGTTTTTCAGCCACCTTTTCAAGCCGTAGAGTTGGAATTAATTTCGTCAGGACGCATCCTGCTGCGTCCGGCTAAATCATGCCCTGGGAGAGACGTGCTGAGGCTGTCTCTGTGGAAACCACTAATGGATACTTTCAACCTCCTCACTTTCATCTAACGTTTCTTCAGTGGACAGAGAGAAAACAAGAGGAACGGTGCATATTTAGCCTCAACTGACACTTCTTTCAAAGGGCACATCATTGACTTCTCGGAATTGGTCGTGTTTCTTTTACTTTTACTCCTGTCTTTACAGGAAGGAGCAGTTCTCAGCAGATTACCGTATCACGAGACCTAGTTTTGACATTTACAGCAGTGCCCTATATCTCACCTTACTGTAAAAATGTAAGACGCCAGCACTGAACTAATAACCTTTTTTATTGACAGGAGGTCCTTGTGATTTCACTGAATCTGAAACGATTGCCCGTTGAAATCAAATATGTTTATTTGTTTATTTGCATGTGCTCTATGCATCTGATTCATATTGTGCATAAGCAAATAGGATGTGAAAACAAAACTGACTTTTGTGTGTAAGGTGGAATCATTAACAAGTCTAATTTATGTAAAAAAAATATATATATATATTTAATTTAAATGCTATTTCTGCTCAGTTTGCACTTGGTAAGCACTTGGTGTCATAGAGATACTATTGTTTTAAAGTAGTTTTATTTTTTTCATATTCTCTGTTTTCATTTTAATTTTATTTAAAGTTTTAGTAAATTTGTTGTGTTTTGTCAATTTATTATTATTAAATATTTCTAAATATTTTAAACATTTTTATTTCAGGTTTAGTTATTTTGGTAAATAAATTTAAACTAGGCTAAATGAAACCGAGAAGCCTTGGCAACTAGCTGAAATAAATAAATTATTAAATAAACAAAGACAATTATTAACCTTCCTAAAAGCTAAAAAAAAAAACACACATCCAGTCCTACCAGCCTAATTATGCACATTTTCCTAAAGACCAGAGCTGCATTTCTCAAAAGCATCGTAAGCCTAAGTTGATCGTAGCTCCATTGTCACCAATGGAGCTACGATCAACTTAGGCTCACAATGCTTTTGGGAAATGCAGCCCAGATTGTTCAGGCAACCCAACGACTACTTGATGCTTAAAATATGTAGTCCCACACATCCCTGTTAGTGAATAAGAAACAGGTTGTTTAGTGGATTTGCCCCTCTGTGTCCCATAAGGCACAGGGGCGATTGCCATTATAAACGTCTGATAATGGAGTAAGACAAAAGATCTTGTATGAACACAACAGAGCATGTATCACACCGCTTGGTACGGACCACGGATTACTTCTGAGTGAAAAGGCATATATGTAATACTGTATTGTATGCCAGTCACAGTGTTAAGGCTTTGCTTTTCTTTTCTGCCCGAACAATAGCCAGCCACATACACCACAATCCCTGAAGCAGACAATGTGGTCTGTGTCTCCCAGATTTTGTATGACACGGCGGGCAGCCCCACACAAAGACGGCATACAGCGGAGACAAGAGAAAAGGACTGTAAATGCGCTCGGGTAGCCATCAAATATTTCAGAATGCAAACAAACTTCATGTAATAGTTTCTTCATGAACATCTCTACATAAATAAATCATGCATTTCAGTGGAAAGTGATGTGCGTCACAGTTTGAACTGACCAGCAGCGATGCTAATTAACCCCGGCCCTTATGCACACAAGTCAGTGTCCTCATGTAAGGGGTCAGATGGACACGTGTGGGGTGTGCAGATGACAAAAGAAAACATGCAACACTACAGAAAGTGCTTCCAAAGCCATTAACATGGAAGTCTGAATTATTTTGCATTTGTTTTACATCTCATCAGCTCAAACAAAAGACAATGGATACAAGTGGACAAACATCAAACAAACACCAGCAATCGCAACCATGTCAACTCATAAAGTATGTAAAATCAGATATGTTTCATAACATGTATGCATGAAGTCTGAAGTGTGCGGTCATTGCTAATGGCTTTCTGCCACTTTCAGGGCTTCCTCTGGTGTCTTTAGTCGCTGACAACAAACCTACCATCAAGACCACCTCGAAGAACCCCGACAATGGTGAACTGAAGTGGTATTTTGCTTTTTAGTTTCTTTCCTTAAAGCATAATAAATAGTGTATATTTTGTGTGCATACATTGCATTCAGCTTCCAGTGACACATATACAACAGCAAGACGCATAATAATAAAATGAAGGACACGTATAGGCTGCAACAGAATAAACATATTTACCGATACATTTACAGGTGTGCTGAAGAGGTTCCTCAGAAAAACCCTTCAGGTCACACAAATGCTTTTGTTTTCCAGCATCTTATGCACATTAGAACTCTTTCCAACAATGACTGTATGATTTTGAGATCCATACACAACTCATACACAACTATTACAAAAGGTTCAAACGCTCACTGGTGCTCCAGAAGGAAAAACAATGCATTAAGAGCCTGAAGGTGTAAACATTTGAACAGAATTTTCTTTTTTTGCCTAAATATAATATTTTTTTTTTCATTAGGTCTGCCCTTCAGAAGCTACTGAAGATACTTGCATGTTTCCCAGAAGACAAAATTATTTACCCTGATCTTCAAGAAGTTTTCACCCCCAGCTCTTAATGCATCGTGTTTCTTTCTGGAGCATCAGTGAGCGTTTGAACCTTTTGTAATGGTATGAGTCCCTCAGTGGTCCTCAGTGTGAAAAGATGGATCTCAAAATCATACAGACATTGTTCGAAAGGGTTCAAATATGCAAAAGATGCTGGAAAACCGAAGAATATGTAGGACCTGAAGGATTTTTCTGAAGAACAGTAGGCAGTTTAACTGTTCAGGAAAAAACAAGGGACTCGTGAACAACTATCTTAAAAGAAAAAAACAAAAACAGCTGTGGATCATCCAGGTAACACTAAGAATCAAACGTATATAAACTTAAACCACCTTCAGCTGCAATGCGCTGTTTTCCAGCAGAAACCTTGACCAAGGTCCCTAATGTCTTGAAGTCTAGATGGTCAGCAACCCAAACCAGCTCAGACCAGCTAGAATACAGGTAATCATGTTCCAATTACCTCCTTTTTAGCACACAAAAATACTGAAATACACACTGAATAGAGGGGGGGGGCGGGATTTGGACTAAATTACACTGTAAAAAAATGCTGCTGCAATTAGTTACAACTTAGAATTTGAGATAACTTAAATAACTAATTAAACTAAACATACTTTCAAGTGTAACACGAACACTTACATTTTTACGCTGAAACAACTCGTTATTTTTTATTCTAATGTTGAATTTTAAGCTGTGATAACTAATCGCAGCAAAATATGTATATATATTTTTACTGTGTATTTACAAAGAAACAAGACATTGCATTTTGAAGTAGAAAGACAAACTATTTTCTTACTCCATTAATATTTTTATTAACTATAAATCATGTTTTACAGTAAACACTGGTGTTACTGACATCTAAAAGGAAATTAAACCATGTTTGTGTTGATGATTTCTTTCTAGAACACCCTTGGTTAATGTTAGAATATAAAAACTCAAGGAGTAATTGATACTGTGCTTAAATATTCTTTCCACCCAGTGTAACGAGGCCTATTGAGCAACATTTTGACTATAAGAGTCATTGTCCCCATCAGTCCCTGGCATTCTGCTCATGGCTAGTTCTGCCCACTCCTCAGCAGTGGGAGGTACACAAGAGGAACTGTTTGTGCCGCTAACAAGGGGAGGTAAAGACACATGAGGGGTCTCATTGCAGCTGCCACGGGTCACCTTTCACGTTCACCTCCACTATTCAACTGCCAGCACGCTCCAGGTGGACTATTCAATGCCTCTTTGCAGGCTGTGGCCTAATAAGTAAGAGCAAAACACATCAGAATGAATTGAAACAGTTGCTCTTATGCTGTAAAACGTCGTGCATTGTGCATTATATAAACACTTTAGATGCAAATGACAAGATGTCCACAAATAACACAGAGAACATGGTGTTAAAGCTTATCATTTCCTCAAAAGATTATGAGTAAACCACCAAAACAATGGGGTTTGGTTTGCTAGCCAATTCCTTACCACAAAATGTGGATATTATTTACTGGTTAGCATGGAAATGCTAAGTATGCAAAACAGCCATTGCTATATGTGCAAAAAAAAAAAAAAAAAACAAGTGCAAAATATCCTAGAAAGTTTAGTCACCATTAGTTTAACGTGATTTGATACATGCTATGCTAATAGCAATTAATAGGCTAATTCACATAAGTGACGTCCTCATTCTAGAAAGCATTTTTCTAGGCAAAAATTTGGAAATGAGTCAAGCTCATCAATATTTTGAATGTTTTCCCCAAAGAGAAAGGTTGTCAATTTAAAATGCTAAAAGGTAATTTTGTCGGCTTTGAACAGTACCTCATGGATAACCTCAAAACTACCAGACTTTGATGATGGACTCACTGGATTCATATTTATTTATTTATTGCCATAACAACCTAGTTTTCATTATTTTATTCAATACTGTATCGCTAATATCGCTATTCGCTAGCTGATTAAAGTGATCTTGATGGTTATTTTTGTCAAATCTCTTGCAGCAGGATTCAATATAACATTACAGTAGTAATGTTTTTAATTTAGACTTTGTTAGATACAAAAAGTTGCCTTTTTGATGTATGGCTTGTTTAATGATATATGATAATTATGCAGTTAAATAGCTAGCCTGATGTTGTTTGAATAAGAGAAAAATCCACAGCATGATTACTGCAGTGACTCTGATGTCCTTCCAAGATTTTTTTCCCCCAGTCAATGAATAAAAGGACTCAGAATAATCTATTTGCAGCAGTAAATGACTTTGTCAAGCAGGAGGAAGAGAAGACTCTTTAAGAAGTAATTGTAGGTTTCCTAAAGACTGCCTTGAATATAATTGGCAATGCAGTTGTCCAGAAAATTGCACTGGGTGGACCAGACATGAAGAAGAACAAACAAAATACTTAAAATAGAGGAAAAAATGAAAGAAATAACCATTGTGAAATAGCCATTGTGCCATTTCAGAATGACTATTTTATATAAGAATGCCTCAAACAACTACAGCTTGTGTTGCTGGGAACAATGTAGGCTACTTGGAGAGTCATTTCAGAAAGCACATGAAACATACACTCAGCTCCATGCTGCCACCTCGTGCAGTGTTACGGTAGTGCATATTGATGAACTCAACTTGAGTTTGATAAATCACTTTAATATTCTATGTATAAAACAGAATTTATGGATGAGTAAGCCAACAATTGTTGTTTTTTTGCCAAATGCTAGTGGTTTTTGCTGCTCTACTTGTGCTTTGGACATGAATGATACAATAATGTGGTTTGCTGACAACAGGAGTGTTTTTAGTTTTTGACTTACATTTTTTTTTGCCTGGCAGATGAATAAATGGGTGGGGGGGAAAACAAAGAATTACATTTAAGAAGGGACAAGAGCAATATCTAAGGAACCTTTTGAACACCATGGCATCCCACAACATCTCAGCATCGTGCCTGTGAGTTCTGAACCACTCAATAAAAATGTACTGCACTGTTATAATTTAAAAAGATGTTGCATTTATTCAGTAACTATTGTGGGAATGAAAAGTGGCAAATGTAATCTCTGAAAGCTGCCATAGTCTTTCAAGGAGTATGAAATGTTACTGCTGTATTTCGGTTCCTGAGACGAGAAAAGATTTAATTATAATTCAGGTAAAACAGAAAATACAACAGTAAACTTGATTGTCAAGTCTGCACTCCTGTGATATTGTTTCGAATTCATGAGTCTTTAAAAAAATGTACAAAAGCACAAACCCATCAGTATTCCTCTATCAATGATTAAAAAACAAAAGAAAAACTCAGAATCAAACACAGAATCTTTTCTGCATGAGGCTCATAACTCATCCTTGTGGTTTTCAGCTGTAGAGTCTTTAGGTTCTGTGCTCTTTGGCTTTGCAGTATTTTTAACAGTTTTCTTCTTTTCATCTGATGATACAGGTTTTGTCTTATTAGCTGTTTTTGATTTCTTTTTCTCTGCTGTAGTGGTTTTTGTTTTGTCTGACACTTTGCTTTTTGTTTTGTCTGCTTTAGCGTTTGTTTGGGTTTTTGTTTTCTTTTTAGATGCTTTGGCTTTTGGTTTTTCGCTTTTCTTCACCACTTTGCTGTCAGTTTTGTTATCCTCAGTAGCTTGGCTGGGTTGTTCTGTAGATGTGCTTGTCTTTACGGTTTCTTTTTCGGTTGTTTTAGCAGAAACTGTTCCTTCATGTTCAGAGGGTTTCGTGTTACTGTCCATTTCTGTTTTCTGGACATCAGCTTCAACTGGGCTGGAAAGCTTTTTCAGAAGTTCTTCAACTTCTAAACGCTCCTGTGGACACAACACAATGCAACAAGGTTAGACAAAGAGGGAACTATTAACAATTACGTCTTAGGACAAAATAGGCCTGTGTTATTTTAGTATTATTTATATGTTAATGTGTTGGATAAAAGCAACACATATATCAGAATGCTATTCATTGATTTCAGTTCTGCCTTTAATATTGTTATCCCTTCCAAACGGATCTCTAAGCTCACTGATATTGACATCAGCCCCTCCCTCTCCAACTGGACCTTGAACTTTCTTACTAACAGACCATAGTCTGTTAGGCTTGACAGCCACAAATCCTCCAAACTCATTTTAAACACTGGTGTTCCACAGGGCTATGTGCTAAGCCCAATCCTGTACTCCCTCTTCACCCACGACTGCATACCTGTACATGGCTCTAACTCTATAATCAAGTTTGCAGATGACACCACGGTGGTAGGCCTTATCAATGGTGATGACGAGACAGCCTACAGGGAAGTTTCAGCACCTGGTAGGGTGGTGTGCCAACAACAATCTGGCACTCAACACCCAGAAGACCAAGGAGCTGATTATGGACCACCGGCGGTCTAGGAAAGATGACACACCCTCTCATCTACATTGATGGAGCCAAAGTGGAACATGTGGAAGCTTTAAGTTCCTTTGTGTCCATATCTCTGAAGATCTTTCCTGGACACCTCCACTCTCATCAAAAAGGCATAACAGCACCTATATTTCCTTAGGACTATAAGGAAAGCTCACCTGTCCGCTCACATTGAACTTTTACCCCTGCACTATTGAGAGCATCCTAACAAACTGCATCGCAGTGTGGTACAGCAACTGCACTGTCTCAGATCAGAAAGCCCTTCAGCTGGTGGTGAAAACTGCCCAACACATCACTGATGTTAAGCTACCCTCCATCAAAGACATTCACTACAAACGCTGGACAATAACCTACCCCCACTGCATGTTTACAATGTTTATATTATTATTAGTGCTGTCAAACGATTAATCGCATCCAAAATAAAAGTTTTTGTTTACATAATATATGTGTGTGTACTGTGTTTATTTATTATGTATATATAAATACACACACATACATTATATATTCTGAAAATATTTACATGTATTTACATGTATATATTATAATCGAGATTAATCGCATCCAAAACAAAAGTTTTCGTTTACATACGGTAATATATGAGTGTGTACTGTGTATATTTATTATGTATATACTGTATAAATACAAACACATGCATGTATATATTTCAGAAAAACATGTTATGTTTATGTATTAAATATATTTATATATAATATAAAATATAATAATATAAATATATATACATGTAAATATTTTCAAAATATATATTGAATGTGTGTATTTATGTATACATAATAAATCAACAGTACACATACATATATTGTGTAAACAAAAACGTTTATTTTGGATGCGATTAATCATTTGACAGCACTAGTATATACTTATATTCATGTAATTTATATATTATATATAAATATATTTAATATACAAACATAACTTTTTTTCTGAAATATATACATGCGTGTGTATTTATATATAAAAAATAAATATACACGGTACACACACATATATTATGTAAACAAAAACTTTTATTTTGGATGCGATTAATCATTTGACAGCACTAATTTGTTTATGCTTAATAATGTTTATAATTTATGCTTCATGTTTTTGCACATTTCTTTGTATTTCTACACATAATTCCATTTGCATTGTATACCATACATATGTGGTCATATATAAATATTTAGTATTTCTATACTTATTCTGTATAATGCATCTACTGTGTTTATACCTCTTCATTTGCACCTTGTATTTACAACTACTTGTACAGCTGGGGCCTGTTTCATAAAACAAGTTTACCAAATAAGCCAGGCTTATTTCAGTTAGTCTGACTTATTTTGAACCAAATCAACTGACAATACGTCAGACTAACTGAAATAAACCTGGCTTATTTAGTAAACTTGTTTTATGAAACAGGCCTCTGGTCTCTGCTTCTGTACCTCAAACTTTGCACTCCATAAACATCTTATTGTGTATACATACTGTACATTTCTGTATATTACATTATATTTATATACATATTGCGATTTACACTTCTGGTTAGATGCTAACTGCATTTCATTGGCTCTGTACTTGTATTCTGCACAATGACAATAAAGTTTAATCTAATCTAATCTAATAGTATTTTTTTTATATTTGGAATTAATTTTAGTTTTGAGATTTAGTAATTTGTTATGTGCTTTTTTTAAAATCATTTTTATTAGTTTTTAATATTTCTATTTAGCTTGTATTATTCATTTAGTTTTAATATATTTGTACTTCAACTTATTCTATTTCAGTTACAAAGGCCACATTTCAAATTTTCATTTAAGATTTAAAGTTTAAGTTTGTTTTATATTTATTATATTTATATTTAATTTCTTTTCAGCTTTATTTCAATTAATAGTTTGAGTTAAAGGGTTAGTTCACCCAAAAATGAAAATTAGCCCACAAATTACTCACCATCAAGTCATCCTAGGTGTATATGACTTTCTTCTTTCAGACGAATCCAGTCGGAGTTATATTAAAAATTGTCTTTGATCTTTCAAGCTGTTTAATGCCACTCAGCGGGTGTTACATGCATCAGTCCAAAAGAAGTTAAATAAAAAGCGCCCATCCATAAAAAAAGTGTCTCACACGTCTCCGGGGGGTGAACAAAGGCCTCCTGTAGCGAATCGATGCGTTTTTGTAAGAAAAATATCCATATTCAAAATGTAATAATCGCTTTAACCCTTTCACTGGTGAGTTTAAAATATTCTAGCGGTCCCCCCAGAGTGAGTTTTTTTTAGGTGACCATTATTTTAGAACATTTCCCCTTATTGTTTCCATGACGATGCGTCATGCTTGTCACGTGACACACCGCGGCCACAATAACACTATCTGACAGATGGATTGCTTGCAGCTGCAGTTCAGAGAGTCCTGTAAGTCGATTTACCGCACGTAAATTAATCAATTTCTCCCGAAATGCATGCAAATATGTGGCCGGTGAACTGGGAGAAGAATAGAGTGAACTTTATAGTTACTTAGACTATGTGTATCTGATATGAATAAAACACGTCGGCAAATTATATTTGAATGGATTGTTATTGCTGCTTCCATAAACATCCGTGTGTATTTTACAAACTCTAAATGTATTGTTTTACTAGTAGTTATGTGTATTTAAATGTCTGAAACCTAAAATAAACATTATGTGGTTAAAAACACAGCATAGTTGTGATTATATGACAAGTGCAGTGGCGTCTCAGCATCAGCCAAAGCGCGAAAACGCAGTTTGAATTTGGCAGTTATGTGACGTCACCGAACGTTCTAAATCCCATATGTGGGACCGTACTCTCAGGGGCACGGAAATAAAAATCCCATATGTGGGACCGTACCGCTCAACAGGTTAATGTAGCTTGCGCCAACAGTCCTACACGGAAGCAGCTCCGGGCGTATGACGTGTGAGGTCGGCATTGCGCATGCGCCGCTCAGAAGTGACGAACGCGGAAGCGCAGCGGAGAGATCAAAACAAAACAACGGTCACTAATTAGAAGTACAAAACGAGGATTTGTAAAGAAGAATGTCGGAGGATTTTGATATAAGCCAAGAAGAGACTGGTTTTCCTTTGCTAAAGTAAGGAAACTTTGCTTCCTTTGCTCCTGTTAACAAACGTTGGTTTTCACGAGACTCACACTCGCATGCGCAACGCTGAACTCATACGTCATCCGCCCGGAGCTGCTTCCGTGTAGGACTGTTGGCGCAAGCTACATTAAAGAAATTATTATTACGTTTTGAATATGGATATTTTTCTTACAAAAACGCATCGATTCGCTACAGAAGGCCTTTGTTCGCCCCCCAGAGTCATGTGAGACACTTTTTTTAATGGATGGGCGCTTTTTATTTAACTTCTTTTGGACTGATGCATGCAACACCCGCTGAGTGGCATTAAACAGCTTGAAAGATCAAAGACAATTTTTTTATATAACTCCGACTGGATTCGTCTGAAAGAAGAAAGTCATATACACCTAGGATGACTTGAAGGTGAGTAATTTGTGGGCTAATTTTCATTTTTGGGTGAACTAACCCTTTAACAATAACAACACTGCAACACACCCCAATAAAGTTTTAGTTTTCCAGTTCAAATCTACAGTAATTCTTATTTTATCGCTTTATTTTACCATTCACAGAACAGCACTGAAAGTCATACTTGCCTTCTCATTGTGATGAGGATCCAGAGTGAACCGAAGCACTACAGCACACCTCTGGCCTTTGGTTACTGCGGTCACTCCATGAAGGTTCTCTGGTCCAGCTCTGAATCCCACGACTCTACCACACTGAGGCTTCACCACTGCCTGAAGAGACAGTAGAGTGAAATGATATCCATTTTAGAAAATTCATGCCACAACAACACATTTTAACAACACAATTAGTAGAACATGCTGCCACATGGACACAGACCAAGTCTAAAATGAAGCTACTTTGAAACTAGTTTTTCAAGCTACACTACAGTTAATTTACACTAGATTAATTAAATTTGACTCTACATACAGGAAACAAAAACACAGTGATAAACAACAGTATTTATTTAGTTAGAAATTGAATTAGTTTAATTGGTTCATTGAAATGAACTGTTTGAACAAACTGATTTGCTAAAATGAATCAGACTTCCCAATGACAGATAAAGATTCCAAGTCATGAAAATAGCGTCACTGATTTTACTTAGTTACTCCTCTACACAGCTCACTAGTTTGAGTAAAAATAATGTGAAACATTTAGAAATCTTACAGAGACACTTTTGGCATCCGATTCAGTGAAGATAAAATCTCCCCCTTCAAATTCGTCATTGAGGTACAAAATGGCACTACAAAGCAAAACAGAATGCATTAGTGAAAACACTATAAACTTAATAACCATGATGCTTCACTGGTTCCTCAAGCAGCAAACCTGTAGCCTTGATCGCTGTATGCTGACACCTCTTTGATACAGCTGTTGAGCTCTGAGATAAGCAGACAGTCTGTGCGCTCTTCCTGTTTCTCTGGTATGAAAGAGACCAACACATGCTTGCTTAAGAACTAAATAGGTCTGTGTTCAAGATGCAAAAATAATACGGATTTCTCTAATAAAAAGTCAATTTACCGATGGCAGATCGGCAGACCAGGTTTGAGCTGGAGATATATAGGGGTGATTCCAGACCAAAGTAGGATTCCAGAACCTTACGAATCTTCTCACTGAGATCAGAAAACAATTGTGCACTCATCAAGGGAACCAGACCCTCCTGGACAAGATATGAGAAAAAAATTAAACAGATGAATTATACAATGTGCCTGTAAGAAAGTCAAAGAACAAAGAGTATCACTTTTGTATGTGCAATACAAAGTCTTCAAAATCTAAATCAGCCTAATACCTCAAGCAAGCATAAATCATTTTTTTCTTATTAACTTTAAAAAATAAAGATTCCAAAAGGTTGTTTTCACAGCAATGCCATAGAAGAACAATTTTGGTTACCCAAAGAAACTTTCAGTGAACAGTTCTAAAAAAAAAAACACCTTTTTTTTTCTAAGTGTGAAGAACATTTAAAAAATTTAAAGGACCTTTTTTTGACTATAAAGAATCTTATGCAGAACAGAAAGACTCCATGGATGTTAAATATTCTTCATGGAACCACAGATGCCAATAAAGAACCTTTCTTTTTAAGTGTTTGTTTGGCTTCTTTTTTTTTTTCCAAACACATACTGCTGTTCAGAGGTTTGGGGTCAGTAAGATTTAAAAAAAAAAAGTAATTAATACTTTTATTCAGCAATGACACATTCAATTAATTTAAAGTGACAGAAAAGACATGTTACAACAGATTTCAATTTCAAATAAATGCTGATCTTTTGAACTTTCTATTCATCAAAGAATCCTGAAAAAAAGTATCACAGTTTCCACAAAAATATTAAGCAGCACAACTGTTTTCAACATTGGTAATAATACGAAATGTTTCTTGAGCAGCAAATCAGCATATTAGAATGATTTCTAAAGGATCATGTGACACTGAAGCCTGAAGTAATGATACAGAAAATTTAGCTTTGATCACAGGAATAAATTACATTTTAAAATGTATTCTAATAGAAAACAGCTATTTTAAACTGTAAAAATATTTGACAATATTACAGTTTTTACTGTATTTTTGATCAAATAAATTCAGCCTGGGTGAGCATAAAAGGAATATGAACAGTCGTGTGGCTACCAAGCCCAACAAAAACAAACTAAACGACTGACAAAGTGTTGCATGTTGCTTTAACTAGTTAGAACATGGTGCAAATATTAGTGTCATGAATTCATTGAATTCAAGAGGATTTTAAAAACCCTTTAGTAAAGTAGGTCTCACCTGCAGGGCTTTGAGAAGCGTAATATCCTGAAACATCTCACTCACTGAATGAGGGGAGAGAGTTGCTTTAAAACCACCTTGAATAGCTTCTGCCTGCGAGATTCAAGTCATAAAAGAGAGAAATCTTTAGTTGACTGCAGAAAATACCTTTTTGTTCACTCTTTTGGGAAACAGAATGAAATGAGAAACATACACTGGAGAGGCGATGAAGTTCCTGACACTCATCGGATGTGGTTACGCCATCCAGGACGACCCTCTGTGAACCGTTCAGGGCTGAGGATGTCAAGGTTATTGCTATGTCATCAAACGGACGTTTGTTGGCAGTTTCTGGAGTAGAGGCTGGATTGATATCTGAAAAACACCAATTGGATGACCAAGTCATGTGACTTGTCTATCTCTACACATATGTTGAATTCTAATTTAAATCTTACCATCTTTCACAAACATGGCCAGGTCTGATGATTCTTTACTCTTTACTTCCACAAGCGTCTCGATCTCCTTCATCAGGTTACTGATCTCCTCTGTAATCCTCGCGGCTGTTTCTTTGTCCGCCCTGCGTGCACAAGAGGAAACCAATGTCAGGTCATTTGAACTTCAATGTTAAAATATCAGATGCAACAACAAAGGTATACTTACTTTTGTTTGTCTCTTAGTTTCTTGGGCATGATGTCCTCAGGGGTCCATGTGTCCTACAACAGAATGAGGTAAAGATTTTATTATAAATTGTAATTGATCACAAATATGAGAAACACAGCACTGGACGCACACTTACTGGATCAACAAAAGTTTTACCAAACATCTCATAGCCAAAGTAAAGAAGCTCTTTTTCCAGCAAAGACCTCTTAATATGCTGCATAACAACCTGCGACAAGACAAAAAAAAAGATGTTTTGTTCAAAATGAATCTGAAGTTGTTAATAACTGATATAACAAATCTATGTGCTGAAGATCAAAAGCATGCTTGTGCATCAGTGGCATGTGCAGACGGCACCTCTCTGGCTGTTATGTTAATGGATTTGTCTTCTCCCAGAACAGCAGAGTAGTATGCTAGGTTCTGAGCCATGACTGCATCCTCAGGGTGGAAGAGCAGGTATGTTTTAGCACACTCGATGGCCTGCTTGTATTTCTCACCTGGGAGAGAAATAGAGTAAAGTTTAAAAAATGAACTCAGATGTAAATAATACATGATGCATTTAAAACATTCTGCAATGCACAAAAATCTAACTTTATTAGCAACACCCCAATGTATCAAACTACTATGCAATCAGTAAGGGTATATATACTCGTATACAATGCATTAATGATTAATGCCAAATCTGGCAGTGTTATTTTAACATTATTTATATACTACTAGTGTAATTATAAATATTTGAACTTTTTATACTTATTTTTTATATTTTTCAGTGTTATTAATTCTTTAATTTTAGTACTTCGGCTTATTTTAGTTAGTTGCAAAGTCAAGAATTTCATTTTTTCTAATAAAACGTTTAAGCTTTTAAGTTAATGCTTTTTTATCTAAAATGTTATTTGATTACATAATTATTTTAGTTACTGAAACCAGTTATTATTATGGAAGCCCATTTCTGCCACGTAAGAAAAAAATTCATGCCTTAAAAAGTCAAAATTATGACATACTTAAGTCATAATTACGAGATAAAAAGTCGAAATTTTGACTTACTAAATAGAAATTATGACTTAAGTCGAAATTACAACTTTAAAAAGTCAAAATTGTGACTTTAAAAAGTCGAAATTATGACTATACAAGTCACAATCTTGTAAAGTCATAATTTCGACTTTTTAAGTCATAATTCCGACTTTTTACGTCATAATTTCGACTTAGTAAGTCATAATTTTGACTTTTTATCTCATAATTATGTCTTTTTATCTCAAAATGTCGACTTAGTAAGTCCTAATTTCGACTTTTTTACTCGTAATTATGACATAAGTATGTCATAATTTTGACTTTTTCATACTTAAGTCATAATTACGAGATAAAAAGTCGAAATTTTGACTTAAATCGAAATTACAACTTTAAAAAGTCAAAATTGTGACTTTAAAAAGTCGAAATTATGACTATACAAGTCACAATCTTGTAAAGTCATAATTTCGACTTTTTAAGTCATAATTCCGACTTTTTAAGTCATAATTTCGACTTAGTAAGTCATAATTTTGACTTTTTATCTCATAATTATGTCTTTTTATCTCAAAATGTCGACTTAGTAAGTCCTAATTTCGACTTTTTTACTCGTAATTATGACATAAGTATGTCATAATTTTGACTTTTTAAGGCATGAATTTTTTTCTTACATGGCGGAAATGGGCTTCCATATATTATAAAACTAAAACCATTAAAAAAGTTGTCATTATTTATAATGAAATAAATGCTAACTGAAATAATATATACAGGTGCATCTCAATAAATTAGAATGTTGTGGAAAAGTTCATTTATTTCAGTAATTCAACTCAAATTGTGAAACTTGCGTATTAAATAAATTCAATGCACACAGACTGAAGTAGTTTAAGTCTTTGGTTCTTTTAATTGTGATGATTTTGGCTCACATTTAACAAAAACCCACCAATTCACAACAAATTAGAATACTTCATAAGAAAAATACCAATAAAAAAAACATTTTTAGTGAATTGTTGGCCTTCTGGAAAGTATGTTCATTTACTGTACATGTACTCAATACATGGTAGGGGCTCCTTTTGCTTTAATTACCGCCTCAATTCGGCGTGGCATGGAGGGGATCAGTTTGTGGCACTGCTGAGGTGGTATGGAAGCCCAGGTTTCTTTGACAGTGGCCTTCAGCTCATCTGCATATTTTGGTCTCTTGTTTCTCATTTTCCTCTTGACAATACCCCATAGATTCTCTATGGGGTTCAAGTCTGGTGAGTTTGCTGGCCAGTCAAGCACACCAACACCATGGTCATTTAACCAACTTAATTTATTTAATACACGAGTTTCACAATTTGAGTTGAATTACTGGAATAAATGAACTTTTCCACGACATTCTAATTTATTGAGATGCACCTGTATATATTTTTTAACTTATTGTATTTAAGCTAGTTTCCAAGGCAACATTTCTCATTTTTCAAGCTAAAATTGTAATAAAAGGAAAAACAGGTCACACTTTATTTTAAGGTCTAATTTTTGCTATTAACAAACCATTAACTATGACTTTTGCCTCAATAAACTTCTAATTTGCTGCTCATTAATAGTTAGTAAGGTAGTTGTTAAGTTTAGGTACTGGGTAGGATTAGGGATGTAGAATATGGTCATGCAGAATATGTGCTTTATAAGTACTAATAAACAGCCAATACGCTAGTAATATGCATGCTAATAAGCAACTAGTTAATAGTGAGAATTGGTCCCTATACTAAAGTGTTACCGAAAAACTACATAGACATAAAACAATATTGGTTTTAGTTAACAATAACAACACTGAAATCTGGTACTGAATATGATTCTGCTGATGAAGAGTAAATCGTACTATTATAATATGAGAACTGAAGGTAGTTAAAATGCGATGGGAGGAAATCTTCAAAAGGCTTCTCTCTTCCAGCGGTGGATGCCAGATCCACAGCGCAGTTCTGTTTGCAGTTCAGAGCATGAAGGTAATGATCTGTGATTAAAGCAAATATAGACATGACTACCTCAGAAAATCCATATTTATGAAACGTAGTGTAACAAGAAAAAGAGAATTCAAATGAGACATCAAACGCCACGAGATTTAAAAATGAAATCAAATTAAACTAAAAGATTAAAGAGAATCTGCTGTTGTTAAGTCAAAATCAAAAGCATCAGAATACCACATGCCTGTCATAGACTGGAAGAGATCGGCATTGTACTCCATGTAGTTGTAACCGTCATAATCGAACGATCCCTCGCAGAGAACTCTGCATTCTTCATAAGCGGTGAAATATTCTTCGACAGCGGCCTCAAAGTGCTCGATGGCTGGGGCAAAATGTTCTGCACTGTAATGAATCTTGCCCTCTAAAAATTCAGCCTGAAAATCAGCAATTATATTTCAGCATTCTATAAACATTTTATAAGGCAGTAAGGTTGTATAAAAAAATCTATCTATCTATCTATCTGTCTGTCTGTCTGTCTGTCTGTCTATCTGTCTGTCTGTCTGTCTGTCTGTCTATCTATCTATCTATCTATCTAGAGATATTCAGATTAAACATTGCTCGTACCATGTGCGGTCTCTCCTCCAGGTCCTTGAAATCTGTCTCTTGCACCCCAGCCATCATCCCGTAGTACTCTAAATTCTGTTTCATCTCTGTGTGGTCGGGGTTTGCCATGAAAAATGTATTTGCTGCTGCCACTGCCTTGTCAAGCTTGTTTATCTGTAAGCGCAAAGAGAACCAAAAATATTCAGATATTGGTTAGAAAACACTCATGCTTTCCATGTTATGTTTCAGAGACAAAACTGTTCCTACAATATAGCTAAACTTTACTGTATTTTTGATCAAATAAATGCCTTGGCAGCATAAGAGACTATTTTTTAAATATATATTTTATTTATTTATATATTACATAATATATAATGGTGCTGTCATTAAAGTAGTGCTGTTGAAATTCATGATGACTTTGCTCAGTGTTGCCAGATGTACGATAATTATCGTATTTGTACGATAATTTTGACCTCTGTACGATATACGATCAATAATTTAAAAAATCCCATAATGTACGATAATTTCAGAATTTTGTGACTCTTCAAATGATGGTAGTTGTAATCATAGGGTTTCTATACTCATCCACGAAATCGGCTCATTACAGACACTATAAATGCGATAAATAGCTGTATTCTGTACGTTTGACTCATGTACGATAATTGTCTTCCAAATACGTTAATTTTGAGCTTCTGGTACGATACTTGGACATTTCCAATCTGGCAACACTGACTTTGCTGTTCAACAGCTCATTCAAATTAGGCTGATAATATGATACAGTATGATTTTTTAATGCAAAATGAAATTAAGCCTTTTTTCATTAGGCCTGGTGGTCTGAGGCTGATGCACCCGACTGTATAGCTCATTTAAACCACCATTTTAAAAGGCTGTGGTATTTTAGAGCCCATCATAGCATTTCTGGTAGCATCTAAAACTCTGCAAGGCTCCACCTAAAGACGTGGCACAGTGATGTGAGTTTGGGGGGGGGGCTGGGGAAACGTGGAAGAACTTCTCAAACTAACCATTAAACCATTCAATGGCATCTACATAAATGTTGTGTACAAAATGCACATTTATGCACTGACAGAATGCATTTGATAACAAGATATTCTTTGTTTACACAAAGCTTCTTCTAAATAGCATTCTTCTAATGAGATGCACTGATTTGTCCCCATTTCTGTTTACTTTTTTATTTTTTTAATGCGTTTTTATAACAAGTTTTTCGTGCATTTTGCAAGCCTCTTTTTTACCTTAAAGTAAGCCACTTGCAGGTAATTGTAAGGCGTCCTTTTCTTGAACTCCAGCTCTATAGCCTCACTAACTTTATGAAGTGTCGGTGGTCCCAGTTTCTCGCTTTCACATGCATTCACACAATCGGCCCGTTTGAGAATCCTCTGGAAAAACGCTAAATCCTCCACGGCCCCGGTTCCTGGGATCGGGACACCCACACCTGGGAAAGGATCCCCGAAAGCGGTGTGATTCGCGCAGGATAAGCGGCAGTGCGTCTGGATTTTACGCAGCGCTGCTTTATTCCGCAAAGCTCTTTCCATGTTCAGGATCACAGCCAGCCAGTCCTGCTTATAATACGCCTCCACCGCATTATCAAAAAGCAGATCGTATGGCTCAAATATCCCATTGCTTTGAGTGTCACACACGGTGAAATGGACAGTGAAGACGATTGAGATCAGGGACAGGGAGATCCACATCTTGGAGACTGTAGGCCTGTGAGGTAGAACTCGGTTTTGGAGAATCTCCGAAAGTCTTTGGAGAGGGTGGAGCTCCAGGACTCTGTGTGAAAGCCTGCCCTGTGTAAGTACTTAGGGCAACTGTGGGAATCTGGGTCTAGTCACAAATCGCAAAGATTGGACTGTGACGCATTCTAAACTGAAACTATAATGTATACATAAAATATACAATCTGGGAGACCTGAGTTGGCATACTTGAAGGCATGCTCACACTTGAAAAACTGCATTTTATTTATTTGTATTTTAGAAATTTTATTTTAATGATAATTGAGTCAAGTAATCGAATGTAAGTTCTGTCTATTTGTATTTTTACATGTCAGCTAACACTTTTTTGGTCTAACTTTTATTAAGTCATTAAGAAGCATAGTAACACATCAGCACTTTGTGTACATTCTCGCATGAATAGTCTACATAAAAAGCAGGGTTCTTAGTGATCTGGTAAGCATAATTTAATGTAATCGTCTTTATTTTATCGAGTTATTATTAAAATATAATATTCAATTTCACAATAAATAAATAAATAAAATCTAATTCTATCTCAGTAGTCACAGACCACCTGCGATTCTTTAAACCCTCATAAAAATGGCACTTATTTTACAAAGTTACTTTAAAGTTTTACAAAAAATTAAATTTCACAGCCTTTTTTCGGTTAGAAAAATGTATATACTAAACATGGCACTTTTTTCCCTTAGTGTTATGGGGAAATAACCTACAACTCAGCTTGAAATTATTTAAATAAAAAATAAGGATATAAAAACAGAGAAACATCTTGCATAATTCAGGTAATATGAAGGAAACGTCCAAAAGTGCAAAACAAGTGATAAACTTGTACATACTTGCAATTTTTTCATTTTATAATTTCAAACTTAGATCTTTCATAACTGCAGAAAACTCACGTTACAACATTATCTGCAGTCTACAAAACATGACATAATAATTTACGCGAAGGCTACCGCTAAACATGCACGGTCGCTTTGCATTTTAATTATCGATATTTTGAATATAAATTTGCCTTGTAATATTCAAAAATATTATCCTAGAAACACGTGCTATAGTTTGACCCCCCATTAAATATGTGTAGAAATTATTAGATCAAAAAAATATAGGTATTTTTACACAGGCAACTATCACGGCTACTACTCGATGCAGGAAACTCAGTAGGACCCCAGAAACGCCTCCTTCGTTTTGTGCTAGAGCTAGACTTTTGTGACACTGGCGAGAAGTCTCGTATTAATTTGCTGATCGCAAAGGATATTTACTTACAGAATGGATCAAACTGTCAGTCAACCACAACAACCCAACAAAACCACCACGGGTAAGACAAATGCTTCCAATGTTAAACTCACTTAATACGACATAATAAGAATAAGTCATATTATGCTCTTTTTTTTTTTTTTTTAAGTTGCCCGTTTTATCACCCAGATTGAATTGGTCGAGTTAATCATTCCATCGCACCATAGTTCTGTTTTAAACAGTAGTGGTTGGATGTTTTTGCTATAAAGTATTATCAATGATAAACAAAATATATGGTCGTTATAAGTTGACAGAACTTTCGTAATGTTATGAAATGTCCCCTTACTGGATTATTGGTTCATACGTCATGCCATGATATAAGCTACCAATACTCACACGTTTGACATTTTCTCAGAAGCTTAAGATAAAAAGATTTTTGTTTTCCATTTAAGCATAATTAATATTTCCTCTGCAAAATTCAGAGGCGCTTACTTTCAATCTGGAGAGCTTATCCAACCTGTTACATAACTCTTAAAAATTCACATAGTAGCCGTAGTTTCTTGATGAATTACTGTGGATCAGATCAGTGCAGAAAGCAGTAAAAACCTATTTGTAATTTCTCTTTTTATGGCAGTGGCGCCTAAATGAAAATATACTGTTAGTTATTATAATATATATTATATATAATATATATACTGTAAGAAAAATGATGAGGACGTTGAAGATCTCAATGAAGATGTTTATTGCAGAATTAGTGACACTACATGTAGATGTAGTACCTTGGGATCAACAGAGTTGGAATGAACCCCAAACATCCTAAACTCAAACCTTTCATAGTTACGATTTACTAACCGTTACACCCTTAACCTTTACGATTTACACCCTTAAATGAAGTTGCTCCTGTCGTAATAGCTGTGGTCTGTATGTTAATGAAGTTCAGACACCGCATTGTCTGAGATAGTTCTGTGTCCCACAACCATTCCCATTTATCAATTGATGACCATTTGCTCAGGATCAAATCATCCCAAATGGTGCCGAAACAACACAACCATTGACTTTCTTCTTCTCTATAACAATAAAGCCATTTTGGGAAGTGATCATGATTTAACATGGATTAACATGTTATATTAACATGTCATTAACATTAGCATGGATTCAACAGGATTTTACATGTCAACACTGTTAATATTATAGTAACCTTGGTGGAGACCAGCAGTAACCCGAGTGGAATGGCACTGGTGAGTCCCTACCAGACTAACCGGGTTGGGGATCCTATGGATCTAGTTGCTCTGGCACAGCAAGTACAGAAGGTTAGTGATACTTTAGCTCTTTATCACTTTTGTGATATCAGCATCATTAAAAAAAAAATCATTCATTTAGTTTTTTGTTTTTTTTTTGTGGGTGAATTTTAGGGAGATGAATTCATCAGAGCCAATGCTTGCAACAAACTTACATTGATTGCTGACCAGATAAGATACCTTCAGGAGCAAGCAAGAAAGGTAAGATTGAACTGTCAATCAAATGACTTTTTTTTGTTGTTATACAGCAGTACCATAAATGTCCCCGGACATAAGGTAACATTATTTACCATTAAATGATTTTTTTTTTCTTCTATGAAAATGTACTCACCCTCAGGTCATCCAAGATGTAGATAAGTTTGTTTCTTCATCAGAACAGATTAGGAGAAATTGCATTACATCACTTGCTCACCAATGGATCCTCTGCATTGAATGGGTGCCGTCAGAATGAGAGTCCAAACAGCTGATAAAAAAAAATCTACGAGTAATCCACACAACTCCATCTGAATGGTAGATTTGTTTCTTACAAACATGCAGCTTTTCAATAACTAGACATTTATTGATGGACTGGAGTTCTGTGGATTGTTGTGACATTTTTATCAGCTCTTTGGACTCTGTGATGTAATGCTACATTCCGTAAAGTCTGTTCCCATGGGTAACAAACATCTACATCTTCAATGGCCTGAGTAAATCATAAGCACATTTTTATTTTTAATGTTAACTTTTAATGTTTGAATATCTGTGCCAGTAATCTGATATGTGACAGACAAATAAATAATGGCTAAATTATTTCCTGTTTACACTTCAGGTTTTAGAAGATGCCAAGAAAGATGCTGAGCTTCACCATGCTGCCTGTAATGTTGTGAAGAAACCAGGAAACATGTATTATCTTTACATGCGTGAATCCAGACAGCGGTACTTCTCGATTCTGTCTCCACAGGTCAGTTGATTGCCTCATTATGAGTGTCTTAAGTCTTATCAGATGACATGAGTGAGAAGTGAGGTCAATATGAATTGGTTGGTGCCAACCAGTAGTGATAGTGAAACAAGACATTTACTATGTGTAATTGCAATATAAACTCAGAAATGGGTTTATAGTAAAAGTCACCAGAAAACAAATAATTGTGCTAAAATAAAGCACAGTTTAATATGATATGGTTTCAATCTCTTACAGGAATGGGGTCCTAGTTGTCCTCACAAGTTCCTTGGCGGATACAAACTCCAACATGATATGTCTTGGACACCACAAGAGGAAGTTGAAAAGCGGGATGCTGAAATTGGCATCATGGACAAACTGTTGAACAGACAAACTGCTCTACCAGCCTGTACAGAGCCCAACTTTGAAGGTCTTTCACAGTGAAAGGTCACAGCTCACTCACAGACTGTCTTATCTGCTCATGGAGGCCACATTGTCTTAAAAGCTCCTAATATATATATATATATTTAATATAAAGAGGAAACTGAATTAAAATCAGTTTTGCAGACTGTAAACTTTCCTTTGTCACTTCTACTGGACCTGTAAATGTATCATTCAATCATGCATTTAATGTGTCCTTATGGTCAGATTTTCTGTTACATTTACATTTATTTTAAATGTTGCTGTCTAATTTATCTTAATTTCAGGGCTACTGATATTTTTGGGCATTTCGTTTACATTAAATCAGTTATTCAGTGCCTCAGTTGATTTTTCTTTTAATAAAGCAGTAGAAAAGCACTACTTACTCTACATGAAACAGCATAACATATGTGCTCATCATATATATATATATATATATATATATATATATATTTTATTAAACATGTTAGTCTGAGATTTTCTATACAAAAATGAATGGTGATATCAAAAAAGGAATTAATAGAAATGAATTGGTTAAAATTACCTATGTAAATGAACACCTGCAAAACACCCATTTAGCCATCTGTTACTGTTGAGCTACAATTATCAGTAATGTTTTGGAGGTAAGAGTTCACAAAAGGTAACAGCTCCCAGTTGTCAGTTGCAATGCTGACCCGAGCGGCGTCCTCAGCCTGTGTAATCTTCAAAAGGATATGGCACTTGGGTGGAAGAAAGAACAAGACTTTCCATGATCTTTCGCTTTGCTGATCCGTAATAAGGTAACCTTGAAAATGTGTCTTGATCAGATCAGCAAGACTTTCATCTTCAGGTTTAAAGCAGAACAGACTAATGGCAGATTTGTCAGGATTCCCAGAGGCTGTGGCCTCCCAGATGTGTTCGAACACTTGTTCCTTGCATTCACAGGATGAGTTTGGAGGTAAAGGCAGAGGAAGGAATATCTCAGGGAATGAAACGCTCACATCAGGCAGTCGGCTGTGCCAAGAGCGTCCGTCTTGCGTGGTAAACATGGCACTGACGCATAAACTAGTAGGGTAGGGTTGAAAGGGCTTGAGCTTGACTTTGACCTCAGGTGGCTTTCCATCTCTGAACACACATGGTACGTGTATGTCACTTACCATTGCGTAGTTTGAGTCTTTCAGTTCGAAATGCAGACAGATTGTAAAGACTTTATCGAATAAAAGATCGGTTTCTTTTGCATGAGTCAGATTGTACCTCAAGGTGACCTCAGAGCCAAATCCAGGTGTCTGAAACTGTCCTTGATAAACCTCCAACCAATTCCTAACCTCTCCTGTTGCCTCCACTGACTCTGAAGAGCTTTGTGTGGCTTTTTCTTGTACCTTGATGAGTTGTAAAACATGCCGGTTTGTTTTGTGCACAGTCAGGTTACTGGCGATCCCCTCACTCTCGGCCATAATTGCAGAATGTGACCGCTCTTTGGCACGTCCTCCATCAAGTTTTTGGGCGAGAACTCCCGTAAGCTTTTCCCACGAAAGGTTGGTTAGCAATGTGTAGTAGAAGCGAGCGTGATCCTTAATGTCTGTATCGTCATATTGTATTGATATGTATTGCAAAAGATCAGCCAACTCGATAAACACCTGATCGATAGAGGGGTGCTCCAAAAGATTGCGACAAACGGCGAGAACTGCGTTTCCAACCTGCCAGTTACCTCTTTCACACAAGTTGGAGTTGATGAGAACATTGAGAAGAAGGTAAATGGTGTTTCTCTGGGTAATCTGACCCTCTTTAGCCACTCTTTTCAAGACTTTCAAGTGCCAACTCAAATTATGAATCGTCAACTGCAATGGAGGCATTTCCATAATGCATTTCTGAAGCTCTCTTAGCAACTTGACCGACCAGACTGGGTCATCTAGATGCTCCTGGATGCGATCCGCGAGGCCAATCAAATTTGGAGCGAGTCGCGAATGTCTGGAATACATGTCGCATAATTTGTCAATCAGCTTCTCAGAGAGTTCTTCCATGCCATTGAAGTGCATGAGAAAAATAAACAACGCTCTGAAAGAGGTCACCACCACTTCTCTGCTACCGTCATTGTCTACGATTTTCAAAAGGGCCAATATGTGATCAAACAGGAAGCCGATTCCTTTGTCCGCTTCGCCCTCATCGGCTTCAAGGTGCACCAAACAAAGAAGGTTTAGCCTGCAGAGCATAGTTGTACTATCATTGAAAACTGTTGGATGAAGAGACGCTGCCAGACGTGGCGTAACCAGAACGGGTAAACTCTCTTCTCCGCTGCTGGATATGGGCCGGTTCTCAGGGAAGTGCAGGATGCATTCCATGTAGAAGAGCTTTTCTGGAATTCTTAGGAGCGGATGCTGGGCTGTGCCTACGAGACGCTTGAGCAGGAAGTTCTCGTCCTCTGCGGTGAAAAGGCTATCTGTGAACGTGTCCTTCATAAAGAGCGTGGCATGCATGAGCGAAACATCTGCCGTTCCGAAGAGTCGCAGAAGCTGCGATTTGAATAGCGTCGGAGAGAGTCCCGGGACCATGGCGACAACTTCTACAAGCTCCCGGAGTAGGGCAGACTGAGAAATAGGCGTTAGCAGGTAAGACTCCTCCAAGAGCGAAGACATTATTGATTTGAGTTCTTTACAATCCAGTCCTTGTGTCAAACGTGGGACTTGCACCAGCATGTTTATAGGCAACGAGGTCAATTCTAACTGATTGCTTTTCCATGCAAACCCTTCATTTCCTCCTAAGATACTCTTAAACTCTAGGTCAGTAACATCTTTTTGGTTCGTCAAGATCCTTATGGCGTTCTTCAGCCCGAGTGTATAAAGCAAACAGTAGGACTGATGCAGAACTGTGGTTTCTTGCTGTTTTAGAAGATACAGGGCCTCTAACTTTTGAGAAAGAAGACCAGGGCTACAGGTTTCCATTTCTCGTAGGCAATCACAAGCGGCGGCCCTTATTGGCTGCTGGGATAGACCACATCTGTAGTCATTGGTGTCCTGGATCGTCTGAAATAGCAGGTCAAGCCAGTCTTCAGCCGTCTTTGTGTGGGTAGCCAGGCAGGATGTGCATATTATCACATTGGTGATGGCCAGCATGACATTGCACTTGAGCAAGATGGATTTCTGTGGTGTGTGAGAGAAGACTGACAGGAGTTCAAGGGCTGTTTCCTCTCCCACAGAGGCAGAAGGGCAGAGAATGGTTGGATGCCCCAGTAGTACAGACACAAGGAGTATCTTATAAGGAAAAAAAAAAATCACAATAATACACAAAAGCAAGTTAATTACAGGGAAAATGCACAGCATTTCAAAGCTTTATGGTAATTAAAAGGTCTAGTTACTGCAAAAGCTGCAAACACTGTGGAGCAGGGTTTTTATAATTAACTAAAACTAATACCATTACAAACTTTCATTACTTAAAAAAAAAAAAAAAACTTGTTTTATTTCAGCTGAGACAATATTTCTAATTTTCATTTAACTTGATGTACTAAAATAACTAAAACTGAAATAAAGGTAATAAAAAACTATATACATATTGAAAACAAAAAATAAACAAATATAAAAATACACAAAATGTTTAAGTCTTTAAAAATAAAATGAAAGCAGGAACTATGAAAATAAAAAAACTAATTCAAAATAATAATAAAAAACTATAATATTATCTCAATTAAACTGAACTGACCCTGTTGTGAAAAAAATACAAGAATGTATTATAATGAAAGCATTTTTGTTTATTTGAAATATACCATTGTAAAGCATAGTACACCTCTGGCTGATAAAGATATTCAATATAAATAGAACATTCAACATGTATTATATATATTTTTTTCCTAGTCAGTTCTGTTTTACATCACTTTAAAATAGAGAATATTTCCAACATTATATTAATATATAAAATATTTTATATGTAGAATATTTTTCTACTATTTCAACGTCTGTATTCATGCACATAACGTTACATAATTAAATAAATTAAAGTGCAATAAATATGAAGTACGTGCGTTAGTTACCTTGAGTTGATCATTGGCCTTATCATTCCGCAGTTCGTGTAGGAGTTCAGCCAAGAAACTCTCAGTGGTGGTGGTGGCCAAAAACTGAGATGGACTCAGTAGAAAGGCAGATATTCTCTGATCCCAGAGATCCGCAATAGTCATTCTGCAAATAAACTGTGACTTACGATTAGAAAAGAAGAATGTGTGTGCATGGCAATGACGCTACATTGATTTAATAATGCACCTGAACATTAACATAAAAAGCGCATTCTTTAAATGTAAAGACTTACCTATCAGATCACACTTAAAAACGTAAATAAAGCAATTTACTATGTAACGTCCAACTATTGACGTGTCTGGAAATCATGTGTTCCGAAGCTGTCATATGATAAACCGCGTAGTGACATCAGTTCACTTTAAAATTAAAGTCTAAGTCGCCGATATTTAAATATCCCATAATAATTTATTTTGTTTTCATTATCTAATTGTATAGTGAATATTTATAGATTTTTAAAATAATTTTCTTTTAATATTACACGCATATAATTTACACTCACATTTCTGAGCGGAAACGGTGTGCTTTTATTTTGAAACGGTGACGTGATCTCGTTTTTGGCGAGCACTTTACTGCCATCGTGTGACTGGCGAGTGAAATATTTAGAGAAGTAGGTCAAAAAGCAACCTAAATTAGAAATTTAAATGTAAGGTAAGGTGATGTACATCTTATACTGACAGATATCAGAGTTTATTGCTGTCACTAACACTAACACATTAACACTGCTGCTATTCCAAAGAATTGCAAAACAATCCAATATATAAATGATAGCAACATTAATAAGATATGTTTTTAAGTATGTTAAGTAACATTATATTAAACATATTCGAAGGGAAAACTTTTAAGACATAATTTCACATATCAAGCCTATTATTATAAATATTAATATATATATATACATGATTATCACAGTTTGTGTAAAACTAATTAATTAACTCGTAAATGGCAAATTACTTGATTTTTTTTTCTCCCTCCTTGTTAATTAATTGAATCTTAAGTCAAACTGAAATAGAACGATGTCTGTAAGTGTTTTACTGTACATATTAAAATGAAGTGATAAAACTTTGCATATATTGTGTTAGCTTTGCATTTTGCAAAAATCCTTGAAGTTCTTGCTCTAATGAAGTGTGATGGAGTGACGCAGCGTCGCGCCCCTGCTCTTCAGTTCTGGAAACCCCGAGCGCGCGGACCTGCCAACGCCCGGCGCAGAGAAACCAACAGAAAGGATACGGTGAGTGCCAATGACGCTCTAAATATTAACTAGATTTTTCTTCTTATAATCAATATCAGCGCATGACTTGATGCAACATCGAGTTATGAATGTGTACTGTCTGAGTATATATATTTTGAATGGGTATTTAACGAATTAAACGTGTTCAATGGCACCGGACGGCAGTTAGCACAGGCGGCTAGCTGGGGCTGAGGAGAACCGGTCAGATTTGACCATAAGCGCTTTTACAATTATTATCTTGTTATTGTATCACATATATGTAAGGTTTGTGTTAATACAGTAATTAATTGAAGTTTTGTCGGTGTTAAATAAAAAGCCATTTCTGGCTTTCAATCTGTCATCCTTTGCAGTCGCCTGTTGACAACGGATAACTGTCATCATTTATTTATATTTTCATGTTAGCATATTATTGCTAATTTGTCTTAAATTTTGATTGAATTATTGTGATTGCTATAAAGGAATTGTGCAGTGAATGCTCATTAAAATGTTGTGTTTTGGTGGCCTTCAGTGGTATAGCATAATTGGAAATTCAGAAATGCTGCATTATTTTTTTTATAATTATGTGTATATATATATATGAAATCAGAGCAATATCATGTACAAAAGTTCATGTTATTGCACTAATTTCATAAATAACTTAAGTAGTTCTATTGTGTTGGAAGGTACTAGTTGACCATTGTTTCCTGTTGATTGTTGATTTGTGTCAGGGATGTCTCTGTCTCTCTCTAACACATTCATTATTTCTATAGTCCATGTCTTTTTTTTTAGCACTGTTAATATTGACTTGTCTGCAGGTTGTAGGTTGTGAAGGTTAAAAGAAAAGCATTACTAAGGAATATTTGCATCCAAGGTATTGTTTTTGTTTGATTTCTTCTTGTAGACTGAATGATGTACCAGTGAATTAAGTACTAAAGCATTACGCATAGTTTTTACTTGCATCATTATGTATTTTGCAACAAGTTCTCTTTTACTTCTGGTCATTGAGGTAATGCTTTTCCTGCCACAAATGAATCTTAAACTATCACAGGAAGAAGGCAGGACTTGCATGAGAAGAATGGACGAATCCAGCTAATCTATCCTTGTGTTTTATAGTAGAAATGGGGGATATTCAAATTATTTCTTACTCTAATTCTTACTGTAAAGGTTCATTAATGTTCTACTGATAAGTAGCACCATTTGGTGGGTCTCTAAAGAATAGCAACCAGCAACAGCTTTCAAAGTAATCTATTTAATATGTAGGGTGGATCATTACTTATATTTTTACATAACAGCCGTTTGTCCTCGAGTGCAAAATGTGTAGCTACAATTAGACAGGATAGCAAAACGGTTTGGCTCATATTTACATTATTAATATTGCTAACAACAAAAGAGTTATTACATTTCTATTGCAAAACTCTTGTATATACTATATTGTCAGATGCTGGAATAAAATGATTCTACATTATTTCAGTGTTTTATCATGCTGTTCATGTATAATGTATACATATAGTATAAGCTCATCACCCATCACGTCTATGGAAACCCGTTTCTCATTTTTTTTTAATCTCAGTTCTGACTTTTTACTCACAATTCTGCCTTTTTTTTTTCCTCGAAATTCTGAGAAGAACTCAGAATTGCAAGATACAAACTTCAGAAAAATGTCAGAATTGCGAGATGTAAATAATTAATTGAGTTTATATTTTGCAGTTCTGTTCATATCAGAATTGTCAGAAAACAAAGTCCAAATTGTGAGATTAAAAAGTTGCAATTACCTTTTTTATTTTTTATTCCATTAAAACAGGCTTTCATACATGTCAGACTAATTAAAGAAAATTATTACTGTGTTCATGTAACTGTAACTAACTGTCTGTAACAAGCATTACTGGTCATTCAATTCCATATGCCTGCAGTGCGTTTATTAATTGTATGTGTGTATCATCATATAAATGGCTGATGATGCATAGTCAAATATTTTGCACCCCAAAAATCAGGGTGGATTTGGGGAAAAATAAGAATTAGAGGTGAGACTGATTCAAATAGGCTTCTCCAAATGTACCCTGGTTTTAAAGAGCACGGACTTACAGTCTAGGTTTGCACATGAATCAGGATTACATTGCTTTACACAGTCTAGAGCTTGAAGGAAACTGAAGTTTGGCCTTAATACAGTTATTTCCAGCACACCACTTTTTGTTTGTGGGGTTTTCACTGACCGTAGAATGAGATCAGGCCTTGCATCCGCAGATTGCAGTGTGCGAGGGGAAGGAAACAGCCGGGATGGGCTTCCATCTCCTCGTCCTGACCATCTGTGAGCTTGAAGGCTCACCCGCTTACTGCTGCATAGCTCTGCAGAGGCTTAGCTGCTGCTCAGGCGCGGCGCAAACAGCAGGAAATGGTTCTCAGTCTCGCGCTTCGGTCCCCTGCTTCCCCTCCGCACACCAGAGGAAAGGGCTGCTGCTCTACTATTCTTTTCTGCCCCCATATGTGTCCTGTCCACACGCTTGGGGTCTGTGTGGTGTGGATAGTGGTTTAGCATACTGACCCGCTGTACGATGTGCAGAAACTGGTGACGCTATGCTTGAGTTTAAAGCCGCAGTGGCCCACAATCAGAACAGAGGAGGGGCTGTCAGAGGGGGGGAATTTGAATGTTTTAAATGTGAACTATATCAGAAATTACATTACATTTACTTTTAATCACATTTAAATAGGGGTTGACATTTTTGTGATTGCTTTTCGTTTATTCTTTGTGTTTGCTATTGGTTGTGATGTAATTTTTAAAAAGCTCTTTACAGTGTGCAATCTAATATTAGCATTAACGTAATTGCAGACTGTGTCGTACTAGCTTGTTGTATAACTGACTTTTGTACAATTTTATTTTTGTTTTAGAGGTCAATTTGACGTAAGATTTAATAATTTTGTTTACATGGATATATAAGTACTTTTTACACGTTACAGATTTTATTGCCAAATTTATATTCTCAAATTTTAGTGAAGATGCCATTTGTGGCGCATTCACAAAATTGCATTTGCTAATTTCCACTGTATGACCATTGCAAAAAATAAAATAAATACAAATAAAAAAATTTAACAAAAAGGCATTTTAATATTTTAGACCTTAGAGATGGGTTATATTTTCTGCTAATCAACTACTGGTTGGTGCACAATGTGCAGATTGTGCACGTGTGATATTTTAGTTATTTTATGGTTTATTATTCTGGGAAACATTTGTGTTTTCTTAGAACACTGTCAAACTTTCACACTAACATGCCAGAGACTGAGTTATGAGTGAATATGAATAGTTGAGCATTTGAGGTTGGATTTAGGTTGTCCTTATTGTAGTTTTGCATGAGTATTAAATCACATTATTTAAAGTTTGTAGTATCACTTCAAAGATGAGGCTGTGTCAAATCACAGTGTGCGTCTTTTGTTGATGCTCTTCTAGTATGTGTACTTCAGATTATCTAACAGATTTTAAACTCATACTGGCTGTCAGTCTAAAAAGCACTGAATTGCTCCCCACATCTCCCCAAGCTCTGTCTTGCAATTTTTGGGCTTTTTTCCAAAAAGTGTGTGTAAAAATGACGGCAAGCGCTTCGTCCGTGTTAAAAAGAGTGAACTCTGCTGATCTGTATTAGTGTAAGAATATATTGTTGGTATTGTAATAGTCTGAGTGCAGACTGATCTTGTAATTGATGCACCTAGTCTGCAATCAGAACACAATAGAAGACTGTTAACCTTTTAAATATGTGTGATTTTCAGTCTAGTAGTATGCATTTTGCTTAAATCTGACAGGTTTCAGGCTTCAGTTGTTTCCATCAGTTCGGGGTAGGTGGGTAATAGAAAAGCCATAATGCATTTAAGTGATACCATTTCTCAGTCATTGCACATACCATTTCTTGGATGCATATAATATGAGCCAATCGCATGCCAGACTAATTAAAGGACATTTATTACTGCACAAATGTAACTATCTGTGAGACATTGAAGGGTGTGGAATTTATTTGAATATGACTTATTCTCGCTTCTGCATCAGTTAATGGGGACTGATTAATTTTGCACATTTTATGTTGATAGCAGCTAGGCTTGTTACAATTTCTAATGTGGGTGTTTTATGCTTGCAGACCAACAACACATTTAGTTTCTAACACTGAAAAAGCAGCGTGAGAAATTCCACTCAGGGAGATTAGGTCTTACAGTCTGTTTTGGTGTTATACTGACAAATTTAGATGTGGTTACGGATCATAAAGTATTTCTACACCGCTTAAAGTCAACTCAAAGTATTTTTAATTACAATATAGTTCTGTTACAAAAACAGCTGTTGCGTTTTTGAATATTTAGCTGCACTTTGTCATATGAACAACAGTAAGTGATTCTGGTCTGGTGTTGGTTTAGTAACCAGTTTGATGGATTTAGTGAATAACTTGTAACTAGTAACTCATTCAAAGCCATTTGATCGTGAATCTGTCAACACTGTTTGTGCTGTATATTTGTTTTGTGGTGCAGGAAACACTGATTTAAATCATATGGTCAGTTCAGATCATACAGTAAAGGAGACTTTAGCCCTGCTAAATACAGTTCCCGCTCGTGAATATTGAATGATCTCATTTACTCTTTCTGCTCTCCCTCTGTTTATATGTTATAGAATACAATAAAGATTTGATAAAAATATTTTGGCTGTTTCTGTGGTTCTATCTGTATTTTACTCTGCACACGTGGGCATAGAGATGTTGTGTAATACACATGTGGTTTAGTGTCTCTCTTTACACCTTCTAAACTTGAGACTGACACTCTAGTGGTGAGCCAGCTATTACTGAATAAAGTGTCTCATGTGAACGCTTTTGTCTTTCATTGCAGATCTTGAATGAAAACAGTGGATTTGTAAAAGCACAGCTATGCAGACGATCAAGTGCGTCGTTGTTGGTGATGGTGCAGTGGGTAAAACCTGTCTATTAATCTCCTATACAACTAATAAATTCCCCTCCGAATATGTACCAACGGTGAGTATAATTTTCCGGTTCCTTTCATGTTCCCTTGTATTATTGAAGTCTCATGTCTTGACCTGTCATGTTTATGA